>NC_041047.1:21700748-22000748 GCF_900634775.1 Gouania willdenowi | reverse complement strand
TACTGTACTGTGTGTGTGTGTGTGTGTGTGTGTGTGTGTGTGTGTGTGTGTGTGTGTGTGTGTGTGTGTGTGTGTGTGTGTGTGTGTGTGTGTGTGTGTGTGTGTGTGTGTGTGTGTGGTGAGATGGAGTTTAAAAAAAAAAAGATGTCAGGGCAGAGTGTGATGCAAACATCTGAACTCAAAGTCCAACAAGCTGCCAAAACCACAAGACAGATGCCTTTGGAAATCCAATGCGACACTTCAACTGGCCCCACTTTGGCTCCATAAATCATAACACTCAGCACCTAAACAGTTAATAATGATCATTTTATTCCCAGTTCCTCTATCTCTAACCCTCCCCCATGAGACAGGTCAACGCCGGGTGTGTGTGTGTGAATGTGTGTGTGTGTGTGTGTGTGACAGCACATAGGTGACTTTGTAGTGGGATGCACATGGCTGTACATCTTGTCCGGTACAGATGTTGTCTATTAAGATCCAAAGCTTTTTCCCGGCTTCACTATATCTCATAACTCATGTCTATATTTGTGTCTGCAGCAAAGGCCCGGAACTTATTTGTTTGCTTAGTAATGGATGTATGATTGAAAACCTGGGGGCAGAAGTAAATGAAAAATAACAATGTCTAGAGAGGAAGCTGCTCTCAGAGCAGGTGCAGAGAGAGGAAAGGAGAAAAAAAGTTGATTATATTACTACGGGTCCACAGAAATGTCTGTGTGTGTGTTTTTTTTAGCAGGATTACGAGTACAGGCAGACATGAGAACTTTCATAAGGATAAAATCAATTTGTTCTCAGCCCCTCATAACCAGGTATCTCTGCTCCTCCCAGTTTTCTCATGGTCAAATGTGGTCACGTAATATTGCTACATAATCAGCTACAAAGTTACACAGAAAGGCTCGACCTTTGAAAACAAACTCTGAGCACAGGAAATTATCCTGGTACTGAGTAGATCAATGAGAAATTAGACGACAAGCAGCGTCACGATTTAAAGTCACCCTGGTGAAGATGATTATCTGTCCTTCTGTCCCACAATAAAGAAGAAACATGATGTGCAAAGGGATCTTCAATCATATTATACTAGAGCTGGGCAAAAAAAAATCGATTTAATCGATAAATCAAATTTGGAAATAAAAATGATTTTTATTTTGCAAATTTGAGTTTGCAAATATATATATATATATATATATATATATATATATACAATTTATTTATTTATTTTCTCCACCGCAGTTTTTTCAGACTTTTTCGCATTCCAATGTGAGCCAGCCCCCTCTTTGTTTACATGTGTTTACCCTTTGAGTAGCTATTTGTGTGCCACGGGCATGTTTCATTTTTTATTCACACTATGCTGAGATGCTAAGGGAAGAGTTTATTATTTTTTCAATTGTAATATTATATGTTACAAAATATGTAGTTATCTGATTTCTTAATCAGAAAATTCAAGCTACTGTGAAGTTGCTGTTGCACTTTTGCTTAAACCTGGATTAAAGCTTTAAATTGATGAATGACAGAGCTTTATTTACTTTTTTATTTTGGGATTGTTCTATGCATTTTAACTCTTGAGGACAATCACAGCAATAAAGTTGCACTTTTGACAATATATCTGATGTCTGCAGTCATTTTTAAGTGCATTGAAGAAAAAAAAAAAATCAAGAATCAAAACTCAAATTTAGGCCCATCCCTATATTATACATTCATTTACACATGAACATATAGTTAAAAGCCTGGTTAAGCCTCACCCACTGCATACACAGACCATCCATCAGTCTCACAGAGCTCCACATCCTAACATCTCCTCTGCTCTCTTCAGCTGATTAACATAATTAAGACTTTCCACATGTGCATGTCACCACCTGCTGGCAGCACATTGTCACTGGTTGGACCTTTCACAGGTCGTCTTCTTAAATTAACTCAGTGAATGAAAGTGTGTGGGGTCAATGATTGTCCCATTATTATTATTGTCATAGATCGTCCCTGTTTCTCAGGGTGAACTGAACACAACCTGTAGATCAGAAGCATAAAGTAGTTAGTTATTGTTATTATTATCACAGCTGCAGCCACTTCTGTCACAGACATCATGAATAATATACTCTTGTCTGTTTAATTGTATTTCTGTGTGATTAAGAAGGTATCATATGGACCAGTGTTATCCTGTAGCCCAAAGCAAGCCATAGACTCAGGAAGGAGCTCAGTATAATAAACCCTTAACATCTTATCAATAGGCCAATTAAACATATGTATACATACACAACTGGGAGTGTGAGATCCCAGGGGACTGGGCTTCTGAATGTGCTAAAGGTCCGTTAAAAGACTGTTGGGGAACGTGCTTTGTCATTCCGTGCTCCAATGCTATGGAACAGCTTCCCCGCTGAAATGAGGCTGTTCCCTCCATTGATGTATTTGTACACTGTTAAGTACAAGTCCTAAAATTCCTGTTTTTATGTATGTCTTTCATATTATTGTTATGATTATTTTGATAGGTTTAATGATTGATCTATTTCATGTACAGATTGAAAGCGTTCTTGAGTCTAATGTTGATAACATGTGAAGGAGGAGAGAAAGACTAGGTATGGGACGAATGGTGAACACAAATTGGAGAAATAAACATGAACAGTGGCATTAGCATTAGAAGTTAAATCAAGTGTTTGCAATTCTGAAATATTTTATTTGTATTTTATTATCTATTGTAATATTTTAATTATTTTATATTTAAATCATCTTGGGTATCTGCTTATATTGCTTAATCCTGTACAGTTTGTCGCCAGGCCAACACAGTGAGACAGACGACAATTCATCCCCATGTGCATTTTGAAGAGTTTGACAGTCTGTCACACAGTGGAGTAGTTAGACTTTAATACAAGGGGTGGCCAGAGGGTGGGCAAGGCTTTAT
Organism: Gouania willdenowi; assembly: GCF_900634775.1. Classification (NCBI taxonomy): domain Eukaryota; kingdom Metazoa; phylum Chordata; class Actinopteri; order Blenniiformes; family Gobiesocidae; genus Gouania; species Gouania willdenowi. The sequence continues at coordinate 21,997,864 of NC_041047.1, read as the reverse complement.
CAGGGGGTCCATATAAATAAAGGAAAACATTATGTTGTTCAAACCTGGTGGCTGAGGAGCATTTCCTTCTTGACTACTTTCATAACCTAGATCTATCACATCCTTCTTCGCGTGTGTGAAACTCACTCACTCACTCGCAATTAACAATATGGTTAAGATCAGTGAATGAAATACTCTAGAGACTGTATTTAACAACCTTTTTTGGCAAAAATGTGTATAACCTAACACAGATTTAGCTCATTTATAACACATAAATATACTGTCTAGACTAATGTAAGATTTACTATTTTAAAGTATACATATAATCGTTTTTTTAAGAAAGTGTCTACTTGTACGTTTGCCGTACGGACAATTCCCAGTGCTATTGGTACAGTTACCGAAGTACAAGTAAGTAGCGTCTTAAGGTTAGAGTTAGGTTATAACCCATTATCGCAACAATTTTTAGGGTTAGAGTTAGGTTTAGGGTAAGGTTTAGTCTTAGTCATGTGACCTAAACTGGCCAAATAGAGGCGTCGCTTACGGATAGAATGTCGGTGTATTGATACGGCAACCGTACGGATAGCCACTGCCTTTTTTAAATAATTCTAACTTATGTTAATATAAGTATGATATGCATGCACAGAAGAAAATATTGGCAAATAAAAAAATAGAAATGTACAATGCACTGTAGAAATGAGGAATGCAACAAAATGTGTTGAAAAAAGTGGCAAAGTAATAAGTCTATAGACATGTTAACTTACTTTGCACAGTTAATTTGTGCATGTGCACAAGTGAGTGAAAGGAGCACACATACTAGATAGATCTGGATACCACTGCTGTCAATCACCTGGGGTGGCACCTGAATTGTCCAATCAGGTTCCAGCCACCCCTCTGGCTCCGCCCCTGCTGTCAGCAGAACGGACTCAAATACAGACACAGAAGAGTTCAATGAGCATGCACAGGGAGAACATGTAAACTCCCCACAGAAAGGTCTCACGTCTCCATCAAGTGGTAGTGGTTTTCTTCACTGGCTTCTGCTCTCGTGTAAATTATCGTCTCCACATCCCACAATGCAATGCACAAAAATGTCAACAGCGGAGAAGAAAAGAAACTCTCAATTGGCAATTTCAACCCTTTTCCCTTTATTTTTGGAGTAAATTATGTTTGATTCATTCATCAATGAGGCCAACGCTGTGATTCCACCTAATAGATGAAAATGACCATGGGGAGCAGCTGTCAAGACGTCTCTGCTCAATTACAAAAGTCATGTTTAAATCTGACCTTTTGTGAGTTAAGGACTCGTCAGCTCAGAATTTATGATTGAGGATTTGTTGAGGATAAACATCCCTGAAAAGAATTAAAAGGAAGTAAAGCAAAGAGCAGATTTACCATGACCTTACTGACAGACATCAGAATTCAAATATTTATGCACCACCGTTAAAATGCAAAGATTTATATTTACTGTTTTTGGAAAGTCCGTTTGGAACATTTTGCCTGTTTGCAACTCCAAGCTACATTAGGATAAAACATCTTTTTATGTGATCAGTTTAACATGCCAATCCTATCTCATAATTCATGGCGAAGAATGTAAAATTATTGTTTCTAAAGACATCACAGCAGAAAGATTTGCGTAATCCCACCAACATTTTAAATGAAACCCCGTGGAACACGCACATCGTCAAACTGAAGTTCGAGATGAGAGAAAACAGAACAACAATCACATGGTTATATCACTGAAAACAATGATTTCTATTTTCAGCTCCAACACCTATAACATGTGTTATTGAAGCTAAAATTTCCACAGTCAGAACACCACATTAAAACCACAAATATCCACAACGCTGCCCTGACAAGCTCGGTCATGACAGGATTTGAGCCATAGAGCTGCACGCTGCCAGGATTAATCACAGACAATCACTCAATTTTACTCTCAGCCAAACCTCATCCTATAATTTGACAGGGAGGCCACAGAAGTGTAAAGGCCAACAAACACTGGACGAGGGATCAGTCTAGACCACGAACTATCTTGATAGAGTAGCAGACTGACGGCTAGTGATACACTTGGCTAGCAGAGATGATGAAGACGCTGGGTTGGTGACAAACGCCTGAAAGCCTGGCCAAGACTGCAGAAACCTCATCTTAAAAGCTGCTTTAAAGCCAAACAGGGAAAAGGTGGCTTTGCTTGGGGAGTTCTTTACTATGCTGGAGTGAGGACGTTTTTGCTCAAATTGACTTTTTAACCATCAAACATCACCCTTAAAACTACCAGACCTTGAGATGAAGTTTGTTCAGCACATTTTCTATCAAATTAAATGTATTTCTCTCACAACTAAATATAAATCCAATCCAATTTAGAACAATTTTGTCCATTTGTGTCAGTGTGTAAAATAAACAAATGCTTTCTTTTCTGTATGTGTACTGCTCTTTGTTTGAGTTTGTCAGGTAGTGTATGTAAATCTGCCACCAGAAATAAATGTGTAAATTCTGCGCAAAAGCTGACTTTCCCCCCTCAGACAATAGGCCTCAGTTACAGTTAGTCTGTATTCTCATTCCATCCTTGTCAAAACAATGACGACTTTTCTCGGAAATGCTGCTAAAACCAAATCAGCATATTTCAACATCAACCTCTGTTTGTCAAAGCGCGTGTTATTGAGCAGTAAATCTCTATCATTAACAAGGGCTGGTTTAGTAAAGTAAATGGTTTTATTTCAGGAGCAACACTGGTTTTTACTTTATAATTTAGGAGTTTGTCATGTGACAGAAAAGACGACAGGAATCTTAACTTTCCAAAATTTTTCTGGATTACAATTCAAATGTCATTAAGAAACATTTTTAGAAACTTGAATACTTGGAGGTGTAACACACACAAACTCAAGGAGAACATGCAAACTGCACATAACAGCCAGAGCCAGCAAGGTTTATAAGCCCAGTTGTATTAATATCTCATTGTTAATGATTTTTGGAAATGCAAGCAAATGATTTCATGTCATGTACTGAGAGGCTGTCCTGATTTTTTTTAGTTTTTTTTAAGTCACTTTGTAAAATTAAACATGCGTGTTTAATACGCCAGAAACATTTTACAGCTAGTCTTTTGGTCGCTTGTCCACTAAACAGAAGATCAGACCAGTTAAGACTAATGTCCCTGACTGAGTGTCACGCTGATTAACAGAAAGAATCAAAACTAATAGGATTATTATTATTTTTCCACTTACAATATTGTTTTTGTCTTTTTTCCTCTCCGAAATATATTGTATTGTTATTCTAAGGCCATTATCGTATATCGTACTGTTAACTCAGTGTATCGTCCCATCCCTAGGCAATCATGTTTAGAGTAACTATACGGTTTATCTGTTACATGAACAGACAAGAATGTACAAAGAGGATCTCCTTAATATTTAAATGAAGGATGTGTTTACTTCTTGGATGTCCGTGTTGATTTCCAAAGTGTGGGCCACATCAAAGGGCCGCAAGCCCTTTGATGTGGCCTTTGAGGGAGGGCTTCATCATTTATTTAAAAAAGATCAGTTTTTACCTCAAAATCATTGATAATGAACTCAGCAAATGTTAGAATACAATAAATAAAAGTCATGATTTTATTTTGAAAATAGATGTTTGAGTTAGGGAACCTGCTGTGTGTGGAACGGTCAGACGCTGTAAGTCTCACTCCTCCTTGTGCCAGAAGCCTGTTCACTCCGGTCTGAGAGGCTGTCAGCGCTAAACTCACAGAACTCCTTCAATCCTCTTTAGCCAGCGCCCAATATTTACAAGCAAGCCCAGATCTGTGAGAGTATTCGATTGAACACAGATGGCAGGAAATTCCTTGGAAATGACAGTGGCCAAATCCAACCGCACAACATGCACGTGTCTCCCTGCAGCAGTCGCATTCAGGCCCGACCAACGGATAATCTCTCTTCTTCTCTGCGAGCACAACCTCCTGCCATCCATCACAGTTCGACAGCGGAGGAGACAAATATGACTTCTGTAAAACAAGCAATCATTTGCAACAAGCCCAGCATTGCTATTTTTGATCGTTTTAAGGCTGCAGTGGAGAACCAATAGAAAAATAGCTGAGAAAACAGCTTTAGAGCTTGGTGGTCCATCTGAGAGCTTGAATGTAAGCGTTGGTAATTAGATCACATTTTGAGGGAGCAACATTTGAAAATGATTATTTTCTTACTTACACACAACACATCTAACCTTGTGTAATTCTCAAAGGGGTTGCTAGTTGTTTAAAACAAGGGCCAAACCAGATGTTTGGGAATTCATTTTCACTTCCTATTCCTTTCTTACTTTTTTGTTGTTTCAGCGTTTGGAAGAATAATGGAATGCTACTCTGTGAAAAGGATACGTTCAAAGCATGCATAGTAATTGCTTTGGCTTTTGAAGTTTCAGGCTAAAGTTGGGGTCAATGCAGCTCCACTGTGCCCGTATTGAATATGTAAAGAATACCGAGGGTAAACTCCACCTGAAAATGCTGCTCTTTCAGCAAAATGTAAACTTCAGAAGCCTATAATCTACACTGACAGCAGAGACGCTGCTTTATTTGTATTGATTTATTGGTGTTGTTTCATGTCACCAGTTTCCACTTCTATATATTTCACTTAACAGAGTGGCCTTTATGCACACAGGACACCTGAGCCTGGAAAAAAGAAGAAGTATGATGCTTGTTAGGTTAGGACAGCATGTTTTTACTCTCACAACGATAAAATAAACCTAATGTCAGTAATAATGGCTTCGATTTATAGAAGGCTGTGAGGCAGCAAGAGGTATTTCACTAAAACTCTTAAATACACACACACACACACACACAAAATAAACAATGCACCAATGATGTCAAATAATTACATCAAATAAAGAGCAGAACTATGTAAGCAATTATTACTCACTTCTCTGACCAAAAACGTACTGCTGAGCTAAACAAACAGCACAACCAGCTGATGAATGATTTTCCACTAAGTGGGAAAAAACTACATAAAGTATCTAAAAAACTTATCAAAACTTAACTTGATCTAAAAACACTGTTATTAAAGCTATTAAAGCTGTGTGCCATCATTTTCTCCTGTTGTTTATCAGGTTAAAGTAACACACACCCCATCATATGACTGATAGGTCTACTGTAAAGCTGAAATATAAAACATTATTACTGATTTGTAAGGAAGAGTCATTTATATGAACTTTTAGTCATCAAATACATGCAATATGCCTTTAAATTTTATCCACACTTGTCACCAGACTGGCTTACTGATTACGCAACACAATATGCACATTATGCACAACTGTAACATTACATTGCACTCTCATCTTAAAATAGTCAACTCTTCCCCACCCCTTCCATTGTCCTACCCTAACTCCCTCTTCCATGTTCCCTTCCCCCTCACCAAGGTGTGACACTGTCCTCTCTTTTTATATTCTTCCTTTATTAAAGTTTTTCATACCCTTCCTTTGGGAGGGCTGGTGATGGTCATGATTATGCAATAAAATGAATTTATCTATTTCATTGCAATAAAAAAAAAAAAAAAAAAAAAAAAAAACATTAATTGTTTTCACAAAAAAAAATTGCACTACATATTGTGTTGACCTTCAACAGCATATGCAGACAAGGTAAAAAAAATAAAAATAAAAATAAACAAATATCCCTTTATATGTGGGCATCGCCATTTTGGAGATTTCAGCTTCCCATAAGTTCTAGTCTGCATTTTTTTCACTCAGTCTAAAATGAAATAGTATTTCAATTAGTTTTAGCTCTTAGTTACAGGTCACCCAGTTACTTGGAAGTTATGACATTATTCCGAAGAACACCAGGAACATTACAGTGGAAAGCGTTTGACGTTCCACTTTCCAGTAAACAAGAAATGACACTTTGAAATTGCTGATGATGAGTGCACCATTTCAATGACTTCCAGCTGAACACGGAAAACGCCTACGATGTGAATGATCGGATGCCTTTATCCTCAGTAAATCCAGTTGAAGTTACATGAATGATGCACTTCCTTGAGTATTCACTACATCACAATTTGTCAAACATGTCGACCCCCACAAATGTGTGTTAGACGTGCTTCCCATTGCATATGCAGGCTCTAAATCGTCTCTCATTCCTACTAGTAAAGGTTACATATATTAATCTTTCAGTTGAGCTGACTTTGACATTTGGGTTGAGAATCATTTTAAAACAGAAAAGGGGTTAACCAATGGTCGTTACAGTTTTTTTTTTTTTTCAACAATACACTCTATTCTTTCCTTCGTCATCCACAAAGCTTTGTATAAAACCTGCTGAGAAATAATCTCATATCAGATATGCTGCCTGACAGATGTAATTTCAGCCTCAATATGAGGGACTGGAACAAATTCCAGTGGCATATCTTGGAGCAGAACTAATTTGTAAATAGAATTAGTTCTTGTAAGAAGATTTATCTAAACTTCATGCTAAAATATGTTTTCATATTTTTATCATTATTATTATCAGTGTATCAGTACTGCATTACTTCCAATGATTGATGGTTTATTGGAGATGGTAAAGTCACCGTGTTTTGAAAGACAGCAGAAGGCCAACAGAAACATTCCCCTATTATTGATGAGGTTACGGGTTCATTCTTTTATATCAGCTATTTTATGACAGACATTCTTGATTTGAACTAACATTTGTTTTTGTATGTTGCATGTAGCAAAGGTTAGTATCACTTTCTTGAAATCAACCATAATATATACACGTCAATGATTATTTGCTCTCTATATTTGACTCAGCTAATCCCAACATTAGCGGTTAACCTTTTAAAAGACCCCGTGGGGCTTCAGAGGCCACTGAAGAATTGGGTTTTTTATGAATACACAGAATAAATATGAATGAGCCCCATTTTTTCCATTGGGCTAACCTGTGTTGAGTTTCAAACCACACATACTGAAGGAAGTCAGCAATGTTAGATTTTTTTTTTTTTGTGTGGGGAGTCCTCATTCAACAAAAGCCCCAGCTTTGAGGACCCCCCTCCTCTACTTATTGCAACACAAAACACTGAGCCCACATAGACAGGAACAGTTGGGGGGGTAATGTGAGATGGACAGGCCACCAGACATTATATATATCACTTGACATCAAACAGTGCTAACGTGCTGCTGTGTGAGGAAGACGAGGGGCCTGCCGTTGGTAGACAGTCCTTCATCTGTTGACCACCAGTTGAGAAGTGATGGCATGAGTGCGAGTCCCCGCGGTTACAGGGGCCGCGGCACAGTGGGGCCCGTAAAATACCCAGAATGGTACCAAATGACACCAATGGAAACACTTTCAATCTTATGCGGTGGGAGGTCAATACACAGTTATTTACTCAGACAGGAGCTCGGTGTGTTGGGAAGGACAGGGCCACCATCAAAGAACTTTATGGGCAAATATATTCTCACTGCGTAAGCATTTTAGAAGTCCAGGTTTTAAAGGCCTCCTGTGTTTTCTCTTCTCCTGTTTAATAGCTATAATAAGATTCCCTTTGTTTTGATTTTTGCTCTCAAGGCGTCCCCTCGCAATGTGAGACACCCACCCTGTCTTGGAAAGTTTAAGATACAAAGCCTTTTTTGATGATCGCCCACTTTTGAGGAGATTATGGCAAACATTCTCAAATTTTAAACAAATAATTATATACATAATTATATAATACAACTAAACTATATATTTGTCAGGAGAAGAAAACTGATTGAAGCACAAATTGTCAGCCATATTCTGCATTCCCAAAAACCTACCAGAGACTATGGCAGAATGTTCAATTGTACATGGCAGTAGCTGTTTATTTTGGTTAAAAACAGTTGAAACACTAACATGGCAAGAGCCAGATTGATGTGTAGCCCCTCCCTCTAACTGGAGTTCTCCACATGGATCTGGGTCTGTGTCTGGTGAATCCTTTCGGAACCAGGAAGGGACGTGAACAGAATGCTTGAAGCTGATTGGGCGAAGAGCCTGTCCACCATGATATGTTTTAGCCAATCACACGGCAGAGACGCTGCTATGCCAACAACAACAACAACAACAACAACAACAACAACAACAACAACAACAAGGCTCCGCTGGTGAAAAGATACGTCTTTACCATCCAAAAATGCACAAAGCGCCTCTCGCTGTTGCTCTTTCAAAATGAAATGCTGGATTCTTTTAAAACTGAGTTAAGAGCAGCTTCCACACGTTCATCCTCCAGCCTCGACATCTTTCTGTCGAGGCTAGTTCCTCGACAGAAAGGCCCAGCTAGTTCCTCTCCCCGCAACTGCGAATGCGCCAGTTTTGCTTTGACGCTTCTTGCCTTCGTCACACCCGGATATCCCGCCCTACACCACAACACTGCCTCATGATTGGTTGAAACCGCTTCGGTTCGCTCACTTGAAGGTAAGGACTGGAGCAGGACAAGATGGATTCTGGTGTTTGTGAACACCAGGAGAATCCATCTTGCAGACAAGGTTACTGAAACACACCTGCAGCTCAAATTGATTAGCTTTTACATGTTATATCACAATAAGCTATGAGAGAATGTCCTATTACAGTGGCTGTCATTCTATCAGGTAATAAAGCTGAATGAAGGTTTTCTCACGGCCCTCTTGCATCATGTCTCCTTTTCATTATAACCGCGCTGGCCAGGGACTGTAAATACACAAACATAATTCACAACAAAGATATTCATAACGGCCATTAATTTATGTTGCGAAACTGGAGATGGAACCAGTTGGGATTCCGAGACTCACCCAAAGACTCTTTTCCTGAAGCATTTTTATTATTATGAGCGGTTTTTTCTTGTAAAAATGGGGGGAAAATGTATTTAGCTTGAACATTTTGTTCGCTATCTTCACCTTTAGGCGTCTTGTGTCTTTGATGTCACATAAAGTGGTTTTCTTTTGCTAGCTGTAATAAAAATTGTGGAAGTTAACCTTGGTAAGGTATTATTTTTGAATTGTTCCATTCATTTCAATGCCCCACATATTTAGAAGTGCTGCTCCATTTATTTTCATTCCAAGTTTTTAGTGACGCACATGAAAGGAAATGTCTGTCTTTCTAAAGGGAGGAACCTAATGTGAATGCTTCTGGAAAGGATATATTCATATAAATGTATCAGTATCAATACAAAAGTTAAATTCAGGTTATATAAAGCTGAAATCATCTCCTACTTCTGCCACATGTTGTTAAATTGCACCACTATCAACAGGCTGTATGAGGAGGAACCACAAAGTGCTTGTGTTTGTACCTTGAATCAAGCTTTTCACATGGGCTGGTAATCATTCCTTTATGGAGCATAAAACATTATTTCATGTCTAACCTGTCTTGCAAAATCAGCCCCAGCCTCATTAAAGGTCTCGCCTTCTATTCATTTTTGTTTGAAAAACTTTGAAATATAAATGTTTGCTTCCTCTCGTATAAAATTTCTGAGAAATCTGATGTCAAATATGAATTCTAGCTATTTGACATCATCCCTAACGTAAACACGTGGGTCCTCAGTGCGAATCTTTTTGTGCTGTTAAATGAGTGTACTTTGGCAGGCTGAAGTATACATACACAGCTGCTTTGCCTCTCGCTGGGCTCCTTCATGGCTCACAGCTCCTCAGGCTTGTGGACGACTGGCATCTTTACAGTGGCCAAAAATGGCCATATTTTCATGTCAAATGGCAGAACTTGCCTCATAAAAGTGGACGCTGTGGTAAACTATGTATTCACATTGACAGCTAAATCTATCAGGGCCACAGCTAACAAGTCCTGTTGAATTTTGTTGAAGTGTAGTCTCGGGGGTTGTATATTAAACAGGTTTTTAACTGCGGCGTTTTCAGCGCTTTACCTTTGCAAAGATACATTTCAGTCTTGTGGTTTATAGTTACACATGGACTTTTTCTTTTTGGGATAAAAAGCTGGATTCTTTAGGACTATAATCACAGTGTTTCACTGGTTTATCTTATTCCCATAGCTTCCAATTAAACTATATACTGAAAAAAAATACAAATGTAAAATGTATTTAGCCATACAAATAGTGATTTATAGTGAAAATAGTGAAAATGTTTTGAGTAATCATGTCCGAGTGAATACAACCTTTTTTTTTTTTTTACAGCGTCAGGCTAATTTACAATTGAACAGTTTTGTACATTTTTCCAATAAAAGGTATGAATTAATTAATTATTAATAATTCACTATTCAACATTTGATTCTGTAGATACCTTTTTAAAGTCCAACCCCCCCAAAAAAAAACTAAAACCAAAAAGACATTTGATCTTTATCTTACATTAAAACTGTGCCACAGTGAAACAATTACAGTTAAATAATATTTTATATCATTTATGTTTGTTGTTTTTTCAACCAATATTTTTTCAATACTTCAAAATAGTGTCTGTTGTGAGTGCTTAAAACACTCTTATTTTATTTTATTTTTACATTTACTCATCAGTCATTCCATTTGAAATATTCATATTCTGTGAGGCTTTAGAGAACAGAATGTTGCTGTGTTGTTGCAATTCATTTTCAGTTTAAATTAAAGCATCACATTATCCTTTCATCCCTTCACCCTGTTTCTCCTGTGAGATGGTTACGGAAAACGTGTTCTAAAAAAAAAGTAAGGACCATGCAACAACCTAGAAAGGTTATATGCACCCCTGGATATATTAAATAACTCTAGAGTAAATGACTCTTCTTCCAGTGTATTATTTGTGTTTATTCATGCTCACTCAACATACCCTGTAGCATTTGCCCAACAAATCCCTAAAAGCCTTGAACACAGAAGTTCTGTGTTGCCCCATAGAACAGCAAACGCACAATCAAACTCTGTGGAGCATGACAGCGGCACGCACTGAGCTGTGTGATGCTAGCGATGGAGCAGCAGGTATTTGTTAGTTAATCAGCGTTTAAATTAGGCAAGAGGCTGAGGTTGCGTTCAGGAGCAGCGGGGCTGTTTTGACTAAGCCATCTCAGCGAGGGCCCGGTCATGGAGACACACAGCATTTGTAAAAGATTAGCAGCCCAGTCCTGATGCACTGGGCTCAGGTCAGGCAGAGTGCAGCGCTCGGATGCAAGGCGAGCCTTTTCCTATCTCTCCCATCTGCAGCTCTTACACAGCACATCTACTTGTCCCAGTACATGAGACACACTGAATAATGTGATTAAAGCTTTCAGAGTGGGGCTTGGAGTTCACTTAGAGGGGATTATACAGAAGTAGTTCTTCTGGGGGAAGGAGAATTACCTGTTGGATCGACATCCATCCAAGTCACACACACGCAAATACGTGCAACACAATCGGCGTATCAAGATAGTTAATATTAGCATCATAACGCTTCCTAGTCTGTAGATATTTCAGCTTCTAAGTACCGTGCTCTGGTTGGTCTGTGTTGTCGAGTGCTGTGCAATCAGATGTGAGCACTTCCAGTCACAGTATCTCTGATGAATAAAGAATAACAATTGAGCACATGCTTGAAACCTATCATTAGCCAAGAGGCTAAATGAAACCAACTGTGCAGGAACAATAAAATAATTTGTCAAGGGAGAAGGGTGCAGATAAATTCTGAGAAAACTTGTTCCAATTGGCTCAGGTTCAGGAACGCTGGGCCAAGTGCTCAGCACCTGGCTGTCATGGCTCTGACGCTGCCTAATTCATTTCAACTTTTAAACACATGGAAATTATATCACCATGGAGATGAGCTGAAAAGCGCGAGAAAGGACACTTTTTAAAATTTTAGTCAACAATTGCTGTGAGCACATTGTTTCCCAGGCCAGTGTTTCTAAAATGAGGCTACGCGATGGCACTATAGTATTTAGTGTTAGGTTTAGTCTTAGTCATGCTACATAAACTGGCCAATGACCAGTGTTGAGAACGTCACTTTAAAAAAGTAAGTACTTGTTCCAAAAAGTAACGGAGTTAGTGACTGAATTACTCTATAATAAAAGTAACTCATTACCAAGGAAAGTAACTATTTGCGTTACTGTTAAAAAAAAAAAAAAAGTTGCTATATGTCAAAGAATTCAGATTTTTTAGATGCGTGTGTCGTTGTGAGGTGTTAAATATCATTAATATCATTAAATATGAGTTGCTTACAACGGATGTCGACAAAGTCTGGATATAATGAACACTTCACATGTACGTTCTTGTCTTTGACCATAATTAATTTAAAGTAGTGTTTGTATCGTCACCTTAAAAATGACAACTTTTCATCAGACTGCTCCGCGCTCACCATCTCTGCTGATTCATCAAATCTGTAGTGTGTGTGTGTGTGTGTGTGTGTGTGTCGTGTGTGCTGGCACGACGCCTTAGCCAATCATAATCGCTCACCTTGTTTTTAACCCACCTCCTCACGACAGCTGAGTAAGAAGCCGGGGATGCTTTCAGATCACAGTTTATTCAACCAATGCAACGCACCGCATTTAGCGTTCAGCAACGATAACGGCGTTGTAACGGCGTAAAAAGTAATTAGCTAGATTACCCCGTTAGTGAAAAACAAACGCCGTTATTTTGAATGACGTTATTCCAAACACTGCCCATGACTGACCTATCACGTGACCCAAACTGGCGCTGCGTACGGATAGAATGTCGGTATATTGACATTCGTACCGTACCGTCACAACCGTACCATCACTGCCTTAAAAATATGGGGTTTAATAATGTTCATTTTTAGTTAAAAATGATAATCATACTAAATATTACCAGCAACTCACAAAACGACAACAAAAAAACAGAAAAAATAAGAGAAAACATACTGATTAATAAAAAAGAACAGACAAAAAATAACAGAATACACAAAATGACAACAAAGACACACTAAATGGGAAAAAAATACACAAGATCACTACAAAATACACAAAAATAACAGAGAAACATACAAAACGACACAAGAAACAATCAAACAACACCAAAAACACACACACAGAGAAAGAATTTAAAAAATACCAACAAAAACACACAAAATAAGAGAAAAATATACTGAATATTAAAATAACAGACATACAACAACAAAATACAGAAAATGACACAAAAACACACAAAACTATGATACAAAATGATCTTGATTAGAACATGAACTGAAACTACAAAGGTCAGTCTTGGTCCCACGCCAGGCGGGACATGATCGCAAATGATAAAAACAATAGAAATAAATCTATATACTTTTTCTTTCCAATTATTTACAAAAAATTGATTCTTTAAAATGTGTGTTATTACTCGTTTATTCCATCATTATGCTAAATAGTTGTTTTTTACAGAATTCTGAGCAAAATGTAGTAGTCGGACAAAGGGGTACATGGATTCAAAAGTTAGTAAATGGGGTACCAAAAAGTTTGAGAACCACTGGTTTAAGAGACAAAAGTTATAAAAACAAGGAAGAATCTTTGCTCTCCACTCGTTTGCTTCATTCAGTGTATCTGTCCACTGAATCAGTGACTCAGCTATGGTGAGGACATGTGAGGGGAAAACCCAACTCCTCATGGTACATTTTCTAGTCGAAATAATCCTGTGATATATAAGACACTTTTCCTTATATTAGGAAACTTTGGCGTTGCTGAAACCATGTGAAAGTGTCTTGTCTGAATCCATTGATGGGTCTCAAAGTATCCATTTCTCTGACATTCTCCTCTTACTAAAAGCTTATCATCTTGAGCCATGGTATTATATCTGGTTCCCATTAGAGTCCATCAGAACTTCCTTTTTTAACAGCAAGCTGCCCATCCCAATCAGTTACATTAAACATGATAAAATCCTGTTTGTTAAATGTTATACCAAAGGTAGCAGGGGATCAATATCTCTGCTTTCTTCTGTTCTTGTTAAACTGAGAACACATTCACGAGAAGTCGTATTCAAACTGAAATTTGAAAATCACTAAAGTTTTATTGGAGGGAACCAGGGAACAAAGATAATGGGAAACATGTGGAGCCAAAATAAAGCAAGCAATATCACTTTAACCATTTGGTTCACCAACTTCGGATTGGTGGGGGGAGAATGTGCCAGTTAATAATGTTGATTGTAAATAGAGCTGTGGTGGGCGGGGTCCATTGCTTTGAAGAGGAAAGTTCACATGTAAAGTCTGTTTAGTCTCCAGGATTAAATCAAAAGTGCTTAACAGATTTTGAGAAAATTTGGTAACACTTTACTTGAAGTTTTATACATAAAGGCTGACACTACGCTGTCATTATTATAACATGACACCTGTCATTAGTATGAATAAGGCATCATGGAGGCTGTCATGTTACCCTCACCTCTAACCAACCTAACCCCACGAGATCTCTCAACCTAACCCAAAATGGTAAATGGTAAATGGACTTGATTTTATATAGCGCTTTATCACCACACTGAAGCAGTCTCAAAGCGCTTTACATATCAGCTCATTCACCCAATCACTCTCACATTCACACACCAGTGGGACAGGACTGCCATGTAAGGCGCTAGTCGACCACTGGGCGCAACTTAGGGTTCAGTGTCTTGCCCAAGGACACTTCGACACATAGTCAGGTACTGGGATCGAACCCCCAACCTCTCGATCAGAAGACGACCCTCTACCACCTGAGCCACGGTCGCCCAAACAATGCCAACATAGCGCCAAAGTTGTTGTAATTTAGCAAACTCAATGACAGCCTTCATGACACCTTATTCATGCTAATGACAGATAATGACAGCGTAATGTTAGCCTTATGTATGAAACTTCAAGTAAAGTGTTACTGAACATTTTAACCAAAGATAGACCTTATGACATGAAAGATTCCATTAAATTAGTTTGAATAATCTAAAAATCCATCTCTCTTCTCATCATTACCGACATTCGAAAAATGTATATCTTGGTTTGTAATTTGACTTAGTTGTGTCACGTTGGTTCCTCAATTACCCCGCCGAGTTTCATCAGAATCTTATCCAGATTGCACATCATGATTTTGGGGGGATTTAGACCTCCTGTATGGTTATTAATGAGGATATACATTTATTCCAGGCCTTTAAAGTGTGACTGACAGCATGGTGCTATGGTCAAGATCACAGATCCAGATAACTGGGCGGTGGTAACATAACGGTTAAGGACTCGGCCTTATAATCAGAGGTTCACTGGTTCATATCCAACTGTGGGCCCATCACTGTGGGATGTTCAGCAAGTCCCTTCACCCTAACTGCTGGTGTTGTATGTCGCTTTGGATAGAAGCGCCTGCTAAATGAAAATGTAACAAGAAGACTTAGTCATCAACATCCCCCGCCAGATTGGTTCTCATTATAACTCACAACCTTTTCCTAAATGTCCTAAATCTAAGAACTTAGATGTATACATAAGAAAATATTATCATCACACCACAATATAAATGGATGGACGAGCGGACGGACGGAGCTCAAACCTATATCCCCCTTCACACTTTGTGGTGGTGGATAATAACCGCTAATATCTGGCAAAGACAATATTTGGTGCTTGGTGGAGGTTTGCGCTCTACGAATGCTCTGGTTCATTATGATTGACCCTCTCATGGTCACATGTATCACCCTGTACAGACAGTCTGTCACAGGACAAACAAATGCAAGCATTACCACATACATTCATTGCTATGGGTAATTAAGAGACAATAATAGACCTCACAAACATTTTGGAATCATGGGAGGAAGCCAGCAAACACAAGCACAGGGAGAACAAGCCAACCCCAAACAGAGATGCCCCAGGTTAACCAGTATAGGATAAACCGATGTGGATTTTTCCCATCACCCATAGCCGATGATCGATACGATACAGACTGCTGATTTTCTTGAGCCGATATTTGACTACTTTTGCTCCCTGAATTTACCTCATAGAAATTACACAATAATGATAACAAATGGTACGAGTCTCTAATTTTAAAAATTTATTGAAATTAACAAAAATATTTCACGAATATTAAAAACAGGTGATGTAGAACAAGAACCAGTAAAAAATATTTCCGCTCTCTGTAAATAATGCGGATCGGCAAACGCAGCAACCCGCATCGGCTGACGCTATTAACCAGCTACAAATGTCACCCACTCAAGTCTTTTAACAACTGCTTTGTTTGACTGTTAGTGTCTCTGCTTTTATTTGGCCAAATACTTGATTACTTCGCACTCAAAATTAAAAACATATGTATTAAAAACCTTGTATAGAGAAGCTATGGACTTTGACTTTAAGCCAAAGATAAAAAAATGTGGCATTAATGAAGCTTTTTGTCAGCAGGTCATTATTAATATTAATTTTATTTTTTGGGTGCTTTGAGTAGCTGGCAAAGTTTCTTCTGTTTCTTTCTCCCTTTTCACTTTACTTTCATATTTACAATGTATGGCTAGTTTAACTTCCTCATTGCGTTGTGTATTTGGAGTTAAACACCATCTGATTCATGCAAACCAGCTCCATATCAAATATGCCAAAAAGGAGACGTGATGTTTGTGTGAGACACTGTTACAGCAGCAGACCGCTGGCTCTGAGGGGGAATGTTGAGCATGTTAATGAATACTCAGGCTATTACTCAGCGTAATAAGGAACTATTTATTACACGGTTGCCTGTTTGAATTTGAGAAAAGGCAAAGAAAAGGTGTTAAATGTAAATGTGTCGAGGACAGAGCAGGCAATTTAAAGAAATGTAACAGATGTCTCTTCTGTTTCCAGTAATAACTTCTGGGCACAGCTACTGTCTCATCTGTGAGAAGCTTTTTTTTTTTTTTTTTTTGTTCCAAAGGATGAAATCAAGCAGACAATTCACCAGCAGCAGCCAGAAAGAGTCATTTTACCAAACCCAAAACTCTCTGTTTGGCAAACGCTGTGGACAGGACAATTGGGAAACGGCCTTAGCAAGAACACAACTGAGAAAAGGAAATGGGGAAATCATATTAGTTGGAGTTGTTTAGAAAACGGTTGGAGTAAATTAAAGTAAATGTTCAAAATGTACAAATGTGACACAGTTGTTGGTTCCAGACTGGATGTTGTTTCCAACTTACAATTCACTAAGATTCCTGTGGAGTACAGAAAATAGTTTAAAAAAAAATGGTCCAAAATGCCTTATTAAAATCAAATTTGTTCTGATGAATAATCTTCAAACAGATGCATTTTTCAAAGTGTTTTACCATTACTCTTACACAACTCACCCAAGTTGGACAGTGAAAATTAATTAAAACGTTGTTTTCATTATCTGCTGTTACATTCAAACAATGTGAACGTTTGGGCACAATTTGCCTTGTATATATAATGGAGACAAGGTAAAAGCAAGACTATTACCTTTGTATAAAATATGAATATCAATAACAGGCGGCCCGTCTAAGTTTGTATGACTATAAAAGTAAACAAACAAAATTACAATAAAATTAAATTAAATATTGGAGGAAAATACACAAATTTAACCAAAAAACTGACAAGATGTACTAAGTGAAAGAAAAATAGAATAACGAAACACAAAAAGGACTCCAAAGATTCACAAACCTCTATTAATAATCAGATTCATCATTGTTCTAAATGCTGCATAAATGTTGACAATGTGGCCCTCGGATCAGACAGTTGTGTTTTCGTGGCCTATGTTATTTTGGACGACCTTGTTGATTCACATCTTCTGATGAATACTTTCAGCTAATGGAAATGATCTAATGTCTCTACTGTGCCTAACCAGCCTCCATGGTCACCTGATCTGTGTGCTAATACCACATTGTTGTGATGCTAACAATCTGAAACAACTGTGTGATTGTATCAACTCATGTCAACCCTAATCTCTGATGATGCGTTACAGCACCATGTTGAATCCATTCCCCAATAAACAAGATTAGTCTTAAGAGAAAGCTGGTTCCAAACAACGACAACAGCGTGGTGTACCTAATAAATCGGCCAGTGAGTGCCGATCAAATCCGAATTTTTATATATCCTGAGAAAGTAACAATAAACTTTACGAAATACAAAACAAGCAAATGTGGCATTATCTTCTTTCATCCGGAATTCCATGGGAAGTTATAAATATGATATTCCCATACATACAAAAAAAAAAAACCTGTAAGACGTCCTCCAACAACACCACATGATGGGAAATTGCATCCTCTTATCACGAACACTATCTCTTTCCTCAGATATTGGCCTACTGAAAAACTGCCATTACCTTTCAAATATATTTGTCTGTAAAAAAGTCTATAAAAATAACTTTAAGCATTGTAGATCCAAGCCCTGGCAACAAGCCCCTACACTTTATTAACATCCAGAGTCGGCCTGGCCAGGCTCCCAGCTCCCACTAACTCTGGCTTACAGGCATAAACCTCAGCAGAACACAAGAACTTGGTTTCCCAAAATCCTCCACTTCCTCCAGTTGTAGGCAACTTTGTTACTACAATGTACTAAAACATTCACTACAGTCAATGAACAGAATGAGGTTGACTTACTTTTCAACACAAAAATCTCAATTAATATTAGATTTTCTTATATTATTACACAAAAATGTATTATATATATATATATATATATATATATATATATATATATATATATATGTCATTAATTTAAAAATTCAGTAAATGCTAGCTGGGCTAAATCATGGTTTTCTCTACAGGATGATAAACACAAATTACACACAAACTAACTTCTCTCCATCACCGTGCACTTATTAACAAGAGTGAGCCAATTATTGCAGCACTGGGACCAGTTTGCATTGTGCATGAGCTCAGAAAAACTCATTTATTCAGAGGCTCTATCAACAAGCACTATTAAAAGTATATAACCTGCACTATTTACACTTTATAACGTCTTTCACAGTCCTTCGGGGCAATGCCAGCCAATGAAGCAGTAGCCTGAGCGGGCACTGGGCACTGCCCCATGGCAGCTTACTGGCATTGACTGAGTGAAGGAGAGATTATAAAACGTTGGCTGCTTTCTGCTCTCCACTAATGATGGCATTAAAACAGAAACGTGTTGGCCTGAGTGTTGCTGACCGCTACGTTGAGACCCCGGGAAGCTGATAAATGTCCAACATGAACACTTACTTATAAATAGAAATTTCAGACATTATTTTAAACCACCTCAAACTCACTCTTTGTGAATTTGGATGGTGCTTTAGTACTTTAGGCCCTTTGCTTCACCTCCTTATACAGCTGATCCATTAGTTTCCTTTGAAAATGACAACAGTTTCTAGATTGTGGATTAAAGATGAACAGGTTTCTCACCAACACGGGGGAGGACAATTTTGAAATTCTTAATTCTCCAAATTTAGTGAAGTAAAGCTAATTTTGTTGGGATTTTTTTTTTTTTTTAATCTTTGTTACTGCCTTACTTTAAAGCCAAAAGTGATTTGATGAATTGGTAAAAGTGATGATGAATGTAGTTAGAGAGTTAGGTCCTCCACTAATAAATACTCACAGACACTGTATAGACAAAAAATAATATTTGATTCAAAAGACTGATTCAAAGATGCGTTTTTCAAATTTAAATTAGGTATTATGTGGCACCCGCAATAATATTGGGAATGTTATGGAAGCCCCCCACCACACACACACACACACACACACACACACACACACACACACACACACACACACACACACACACACACACACACACACACACCACACACACACACACACACACACTTATTATTTCTATATTTTCCTATTGTTTTATTTAGGCACTTTTTTTCTCTACTGCATATGATTGAGAGAGAGATTTTTGGTCATGTTGTTGATGTAATGTGTTTGTTGATGATTTTACTGATGATTTTAATTGATTTTACTGATGATTTTAATTGATTTTACTGATGATTTTAATTGATTTTACTGATGATTTTAAATGTTCTTATTGATTTTAAACAATTGAATGTTTTATCATGTAAAGCACATTGAGTTGCCTTGAGTATGAAATGCGCTATACATATAAATTTGCCTTGCCTTGCCTTAAAAAACAAAGCTGGGATGCAGTTTATGTATATGATGTAAACACAGCTTATAACTCCTTCATAGAAAAAGTTGTAGTTATATAATTAAAAAAAAAAAGTTTGTAAAAAGAAGGACTCTACCATTGTTTTATAAAAACTCGAACAAAAGAAGCAGAAAACTGGTATAAGAAGTATGAATTAATATGGATCATCAGAAAAAAAAAAAAAAAGAACATTAAAGTGACAAACTAACAGAAACAACACAAAGGCTACATGATGAATTATCAACAGTATTATCAAAGAAAACTATATCAAAAGTTCGGTAAATATTTTTGCAAGTGTTGGATCTACAAAACAAAAATAATACATAGAACACAAGAAAATACAATTATAAATCATGTAAACGGTATACTTCTTGATAATGTGAAAAGGGATGAAATAAGGAAAATTGTAAAAAAAAAAAACAGTGGAAACAAGAGATGAACTGACTTTGAAGGTTTAGACATGATGATCGTAAAAAACATAACTGGATCCATTGTTGATCCATTTACTTACATTTGCAATCTGTCAATAACGGCAGGAAATTTTCCTGAGAAAATGAAATTAGCAAAAATAGTACCTATTTACAAAAAAACTTGATTTTTCAAACTACAGACCAGTGTCTTTATTGATCAATTTATTTAAAAAAATCCTTGCAACAAGATTGGACAAATTCATACATAAAGAAAAAATCCTAAACAACAGTCAGTACGCTTTTATGAAAAAATCATTCCACAGTAATATCTATAATGGAACTAACTGGAAAAAATAGCAAAGGAAAATAATGGCTACAGGGGTCCTCGGGGTCCTCAGGTGAAGATAGGAGCATCCGAGCAAATCGCCTGATGTATGTGTTTCTCGTATTGCAGATTAAAAAGAAAATTCAAATAACCAGTGTACGCCTTTTGTGTCCAAGTGTGCAATAATTATTATGACGGGACCAATTAAAAAAAGGAAAAAAACTACATAAAATCCCCCCTACGCTGCTGAAAACGCAACGTCGGGGGTGACATCACTCCGTAGGGGATCAAAATTACAACGTCGGGGGGCCCCTAAGCTCAACAGCGCTGGCAAGAACCCTGATGCCCCTTTCTGTCTTTCCGCCT
Source organism: Gouania willdenowi (assembly GCF_900634775.1). Taxonomy (NCBI): domain Eukaryota; kingdom Metazoa; phylum Chordata; class Actinopteri; order Blenniiformes; family Gobiesocidae; genus Gouania; species Gouania willdenowi. Next base: position 21,976,951 of record NC_041047.1, on the reverse strand, counting down.
CCCCCATCGCTGTCAGCTATGCAGGCCCAGCATGCCCTGCTCTGGCAGAGGCAGCACAGTGGAAGACGGAAGCCTCTGACTGCCACAGTCAGAGTGAAGCGGATATTTCTTTGATGAAACTCAGCGGTGACGAGCCAAGAACAGCAAGTGGCACGGCCGAGATGTAAATCACAAACCCACCCGTGTGCAGCTAAGTCATCCACAGAGAGGTCTGGGAGAGAAGTGGCTGCTGTCTAAAAATGCATGAGTAACTCAAGATTTACAGACATGTGGTCAGCTGTGGCATGTGTGTCCAGGCAGGGAGACTAACATTATCAAAGAAAGGAGGGAAGTCTTTTCTGCAAAGTCTGAAACACTCTGAGCAGGATCTTCCTTCACGCATTAAGCAAATACGAGTGTTTCTTTTGGCACACTTTGAGCTAACAACTGCATTCATATAATGACAAATCTGAGCCAAATATGCAGTTTCAGCATAAACCAACAGCTTATATCTTCTACTACAGGGAATATTTCAACACAACACAAATGCAACCGTGTTGAATTCCTTCTAAATTAGATGCCGTAGTCAGGACACTTTGTATCACATATTCATGATATCGCTGATGATTCTCACACAGATAATTGTCTGAACATCCCAGTGATGTCTTCTGTTTCCACACACGTTCATGTTGCCAACTTTGATGGAGGTGATTCAACCAAGCAGATGCCAGACCATCACATTCTCCTTCTCAAGTGGTTGTGACTCAGGAGGTGCTCTCCTTCCATTACCCAGCATCTCCTCTTCGTCTTTTGGGGCAGACACTTATGGGAATCCCGCTGTAGAATCATCATCATTAGCCCTTGGCTTTATGAATCACTGAAACATGCTGCAAACATTACGCCCTGCGACAGCTTTTCAATGCAACCACAAATGTGCCCATAACTCACAGCTGAGCTCATATCCAAAGATGTGGGCTGAGGCTCTTGATCTCATGAGAACAGACAGAAGGGTGAGAAAGATTATTAAAGAAATCCTAGGATTACTGTGCCACAGAACAGGAGCCTGTGTTAGTGTCCATATTATTATTAAATACCAACACATTTCATTGTCACAACTCACAAACCCATTTACAACACATCTGGATAGCAACTCTTTAAATCCAGGTTTAAAATAAACTAAAGGTCAACTTCATCTGTTAAATGAAGTGAATCAGTTCAGAGATTTAGGTAGGGCTGAACAATTTTGGAAAATAATCTAATTGCGATTTTTTTCCTCAATATTGCGATTGCGATTTAATATACGATTATTTTTTCAAGGGCCTCTTGTCATGTATTTTTCAATGAACACAAGCAATGAATCAATTTGTTTCATAATAAACAGATTCAGATTTATTTAAACTTTCAATAAATATAAAATGTAAATTTTAAAGCACAGATTACAACATAAAGCAAACATCTGTGGCTTTACCTCTTCAACATATCTAACTAACTTCACGTTTCATGAAACATGTAAACATGTGGACTGCACATCTTAAACACTCTCTGAACTTAACAGGACAGTACAAGACAGGACAAGAAAAATAACAATAAAAAAATTGCAGCCTTTGCGATTAATAAAATTGTGTTTTATGATATTGCTATAATATCGCAAATGCAATTAATCGTTCAGCACTAGTTTAAACCCGTATCCTAACTAAATAATGTAGATCTGCCATATTGCTACAACAACTTGACAGGATGCACCATTGCACCAAACTGGTTATCTGTTCATTTTCTATACACACACACACACACACACACACCCTATCCTTAAAGGTAGGGTAGGCGATTTTCAAAAGCTAGCATGATTTTGAATGTAGCCTCCCCATCGACTCCGCTTGTACCCCCCCTTACCTACCATAGCTTTAACATGTGAACAAAAAAATTCAGAACAGCGCCCCTCAATGACTGAAATATCCAAGCCTATAGTATTTGAGCCCGACTGATATAGGATTTTTATGATTATTAAAAAGCTAATATCTGATGTATCTGCCAAGAACTGATTTATGAAAAAGGAACATTGATATACACAGGAGGACATATTATTGTACATGAACACAAATTAATTTAATAAGCAAAACACTGATAAATTAAAGTAAGGAACCTTAACTAGTAACCATGTCAACACAACAAATGGCAAACTTGTGCAAACTATTAAAATGTACAAAGTAAAATAATATTTAAAAACAGTAAACATATATAAATCTAAAAAAGCCTAAATGTAACTGTGAACAATAAACTATAGTGCATGTCTCCAGCACAGAGCTGTTTTTGTTTTTAAATACATCTATTACATATTATAGCCCTATTCGTTAGATATTTGGGACTGTGGGGGTAAATTAGAAAACCTTCAAAGGTTAAACCAAAATAGATGTGATAAAAACATGCAAACTCCACATATAAAGCTCCCAATCCCACCATGGGAGTCAAACCTCACTGTGAGGAAGAAGTGCCATAACATAATATTACTGACTGTTTATTCAGTTGACAAGAAAATAAAAGTTAACAAATAACTGAGTCAATAAAGCTCAGCTTAAGCTCAAAAATCACGGATTTGTGTAAATTGGATTTAGCCTTCAGCTTTTGGAAAACATGTTTAATTGTGTAATAGTTGACAACTGGCTCCGATATCACACTGAAATCCAACATAAACAATGTTGTGCAGTCGGCAAAGCCAAACTTGAATCCCAAACCCTGAGATGAAAGCGATTATAGAAACTTAAAACCCTTCGTAAGCGCTGAGGTAAACATCTCCCAGGATAACAGCTATGTAAACGTTCAATGTGACACACATCTTTGTCCAAAATGTCTCTTTTAAAGCTGCTAATCCAAGTCATCACATATTTTGATGTAATCACCACCAGTTTTCTTTTTCGGTTAGGTTTGGTGTGACGTTTTTCAGGGTTCTGGTTGATATTTTTTAGAAAACAGGCTCAATCTTAATCTCAAAATCAGGCTTGAAACCAAAGCACACTGTTTTGTTCATGTGTAAGAAAAAGATGTCCGCAGCCCGATTAGCATACGAAACCCGAACATGTTTTATTTTCCCAGGTTGCTAGTTTACGAAAAGTTCCCACATTTTATGAAAGTATTTTTCTGTTGTAGAACTCGCTCCTGGTTTGAGGTCAGGAGGCCAGCACTCTCTGTACTTGTAAAAATCAGGTTGAAAAGTTTGATAGAGTGAACATTCTGGGTGATGCTGCACCGTTGCTTATTTGTGCCTCTATAGGTTTTGTTTTCTGCTGCACTGACAAATGTTATTTTCCCCACTAATACATTTACATTATCCCCATTGAGCATATATTAGATATATTTGATATCAAAGCTCAGTTTCCTGTACTAGTGAGGTCTTTGACTGCACTAGTTTACTAGTAGAACACTGAAACATGTCCTAGTAAACTGGTAGAGAGGAATCATCCCTATATGTTAACTAGTAAAGTGCTAAATATCCACTAGTTAACTAGTAACATGTATTTTGTGTTTACTCGTTAACTAGTTAGAACCAAGATGTCCACTAGTTAAACTAGTTGGACTATTTTTAACCTTACTAGTTAACTAGTTAGGATACACAGTTTTTACAAGTTAACTAGTAAAAGCAAAAAGGTTCACTAGTTATACTAGAGATTAGGGATAGACCGATATCAAACTTAGCCTAAGACCGATACGGACAGCCGATTTTTTTGAGCCGATATTTGGAGCCGATACTACTTTTGCTCCCTCAATTTATATCATAAATATTACACAATGATGATAACAAATGGTACGAGTCTCAATTTAAAAAAAAAAAGGAACATTTATTAAAATTAACAAAGATAAAATATTTAATAAATATTAAAAACAGCTGATATAGAACAAGAACAAGTAAAAACTATTTCTGCTCTCTGTAAATAAAAACCGCAAAAATGGGCCGTTAATATAGTTAATATGTATCGGTCTATCACTACTAGAGATGTCTTTATGAGTCATACTAGTTAACTAGGGAGGCTCTAAATGTTCACTAGTTAACTAGTAAGAGAACATACGTATGTCCACTAGTTGCACTTGCATTGCTTTTATGAGTCATACTAGTTAACTAGTGAGACTTAAATGTTTTACGAGTAGACTAGTTAGATCTAAAATGTCACTAGGAACACTTGTTGCACAAAATGATAATGAGGAGGTGGGGAATAAGTGAAGATCAATGCTTCCAATAGGCCCTCCAAATAAAAATGAAAAACAACATCAAATCAGGATCCAGGATTTTGTTATAACCCCACCCACCTCATTTACATATTGCACACTAGTCAACTATTTGGTTTAAAGGATTTAAACAAGTTAACTAGTTGATGCCTGTCTTCATCTTACTAGTTAACTAGTAAGACGTAAATTATCACTATTAACTAGTTAAACTCATAATGTCAACTAGTTATACTAGTGAATAATTGTTTTAGTGTTCTAGGTGACTAGTAAGAGTCGTTTATCACTCCTCTGACCTAAGGAAGTACTCCTACTTGTTTTTTCTGTGAATACAGTCATGATGGGATAAAAAAAAAGAGTTATTTTGACAGGCATTCTGTGAAATACATGTTGCACAAGAAAATGTCTAGATGTATGTTTTTAGAAAAGATTACAGATGTGTGTTTTCAACAGCTATTTTTGAAAAACTACAATTGGTTGGTTGAATTCTAAAAAAAAACTGCGATGTCATGACCGTAGAAAAATGTGGGTCCCAGGGTGAGACCAGTTGAGAACCCCTGTACTAGTAGTACTAAAATATTAACTTGTATTACAACTAGATGTAATGCAAGCAAAGTATGGCTGTATTATAACCGAATCCAAAACCCTGATTGGTTGTACAGTTTTTGAAAGCCTGAATTTGCTTTTCCTGCCCCTTATTATAACATGTAATGCTTAGACATGTTTTGCTTCACTAATAAAGTGTAGTTGTGCAACAGTAAACCAAATCTAGTAGATTTGAGCAGTACTACATGTTGATATCACTGATATAATCCATATTTCTGTACTTTCCTGCTGGTATCTCAGTGGTATCTATTCTGTGGTTCCCAGTCTGACCAGTTAACGCCATCTTATTAATGTTATTTTGTCTGCTCCATTCTTTTTTCACTTAACTAACCCCATTCACCAACTCTCGTCCTGCAGGATGTTTTTTTTTTTTTTTTTTTTTTTGGCGTATCCTCGTCCATGCTTGTTTGCATTGGACTGTTTGCTTTCTTTCAATTAAAAAACCTACTTTTGTGAATATCATGTTAAGTGTCTATGTTGTATCTGGCACAATATAAATACACTTCAATGGATTTGAATGAATGTGCAATTGAAAATGTTCACAAGCTGCTATGAAGCTGCTATCAAGCCGCGCTGAAAAGGGCCAATGGCGTTGTGTAATGCTTGGTTGTTGCTCATTAAAAGTCAGATTATCACCCTGCTGTCCGATGTCTAAATTTGGGGAAAATACAGAAAACTAAGTCAGTTTGAAGGAATTCAACATTGATGCCAAAGGCTTTTTTTTACTGGAAAAACTGGGCATATGTGCACACCTATGAGTATATAAGAGTGTTTGTGTGAGGCTTGGAGGTTAAACAGTGCCTGAATCATGTTAAAATATGCATCTCCGTGTGTTTACAGGCAGGTGTGTAGATGAAGTACAAACGTGTGATGATGCAGACAGCCAGAAAAATGTCAAACGTTCGCTTCAGACAACGGTCCAATCCGAAAGCTCATTACTCATCTCATCAGTGTTCAGCGACGGACAGAACCCGGCATTTACCTGACATAAGGAGTGTGTGACTCAAACACACTCACTCCTCTAACTCAAATATTTCCCCTAGCGTAAGCTCAAACACAACAGCATCGCTGGGTCCTGGAGGAACTTAAGTCAGATATCAAATGATGCGAGGGTTCACACTTTTTCCAAACCTGATCTGACTATAAGAGGTCAAGTGTTTATCTTTGCAAACTCAATATTTTCCCTGTCGGGGCTTGGATATTTATAGCACAGCGACGTTGCAATGGCACCGATTCAGGATGATCAGCACTCAGGGAGCGTTTAGCGTCTTTCCGAACCTGAGCTCTTGCATCAACATGAGCTACTGTGCTTTATTGGGTTTGATGGGAAGAAGTTCAGTTCATTTCTGTGTGAAAAGATGTTAAGCATGTGAGTATGGAGAAAACATGCAAAGTTTACACAGAAAAGTCCCAGAGCAGGAAAAACGGCTGCATTTATTTGTTTCTGCTTGATGCATGATGTTGGGCAATGGGTCGGTTCCAGAGTTAGACTGGTGCATTTGACTGGAGGCCTGACCAGTATGTCCCCTGCTTTCCATTTAAAGTAAGCTCGGCTTCATAATGCCCTGTGTCAACTGGGATAGGCTCTAGCCTGGGGGCCATATGTGGCCCTCGGACTAGTTTTGTGCGGTCCCCAGACTACACTCAGAAAACACACAAAATGATGAAAAAATCCATGAAAGAACTGCAAAAATAGAGTTGTGGACAAACACACAAAATGATAAAAAAATACTAAAATTGACTAAAAAAGACAAAACAACAACAGAAATACACAAACTGGCTCTAAATACATACAAAGTAATAACAAAAAACAGAACACGATAACTAAACAGACAAAATTACCCAAAATGACAGAAAAGTATACAAAATGACAACAAAAATACACAAATTGTCATAAATATACACAAAAAAGGCTTCAAAAACATACAAAACAACAAAAAAAGTGCGCAAATCGACAGAAAATAAATAACACCCTGTGTTCTTTCCTGTGTTGATGCTCAGCTTGGTCATTATTAACTAACCAATTAAATGCTGACATGAACGTTGATTAAGTGGCCCTCCTCGGGTCAAACACTATCAAATTTTTGTGGCCCCGCTGTGATAACAGTTGCCTATCTCTGCTGTGCAGGATAGGCAGGTATGGATGACACGGTTTGCTTTAAACTACTGATGACGTGTTTTTGACCAGAGCATACAGTATGTGCTTAGAGCTTCAAGAAACATCAAGGTTTTATACCATCACATCTGCTGTGTCTGCCTGCAGAAATGTTTCCGCCTTGGGCTGCAGAATATTTCAGGTGTAAATGTTGGTGTGATGAAGTTGCACATGCCCCTCCCAGCAACATTCAACTACACTTCAAAGATTCAAGCAAATTCAGACACAATCATCATTAAAAAACATCATAAGGTACTGTAAAAAGAGTTTTAAATGTCTATTTTTTATTTATTTATTTATTTATTTATTTATTTATTTTTTTTTAAATGTCTATTTGTGTCTGTAACTACAGATTTAGCTTTTTGCAATGAAAATTTCAGAAGATTATATTTTTGTGTGTGATTTGACTGGGCATTTTTTAAGGGTGTCTGGATCTAGTATTGATTTCAGATATCGGTCTGACATCAGCTGACAAAAAAAAAAATTAAAAAAAATATCAGATTACATCAGCCTGCATCTAAAATCTGTAATATAATATATAATGTTTTTATTTTGTTTATTTTTATTTATATTTTTATTCCATTCTAAAATATTCTGAACTTTAAGGTTAAAATGTATGTAATCTATTGGTTGATAGTTAAAGGGGACAGTAATATGACCTGATCAAGCATTTTCTAAACATTCCACATTACAAAATATGTAATAAAAGTATGTATGAGCTGTGCTGTATGTGTATCAAAATTGATATTGGCCAATACTCTAGGATGCAACATTGGTATCATGTCGGAAGTGGAGTACAGTACTGTAGTTGATGTCATAGTCATTTAATGTCCATGCTGCGTCATTTTGAATGAGCTTTTAATTAAAAAAATCCTCCCCCTCAGTCCTCAGTGTTAACTTGTGCATTCAACGCTCATGCACAAGAAATAAAGATTCCTAAAATCTCCTCTAAAATCAGATTTGCAACTCTGATCTAATTAGAAACCATCAAAGATGACGTCCTACAGCCTCCGTGTGTGGACTAGCGTTCACTTTTGTTTGTGCAGATTCATTTTTCAGGATAAATCTGAAGTTATGCCGAGGAATGTGGCTTAAACTCCAGCTCTGTGTTCTAATAGGAGGACGTAATACGATCAGCCTGAAATGAGGCATGATACAAAAGACTGATGATTACTGAGATCACGTTCATAGTCCACACTCACCAGAAGAGACAGTCAAACCACATCAATTACACATTTTCACAAAAGGATTTGATCACATTTGAATAACCTCAGCTTTGAGAATCAATGTGAAAAAAAAAAAAAAAAAACTTCAATCCAAAAACTGCAGCTGAATCAGCACATTTCAGGATACGCTCCGACTTCCACAACTCATTAAAATAGCAGGCAAAGAAATATCAAATGTTCATAAATTGTTTCGCAAAGTCAAGCCCAAATCTTACTGCTTCAACCTTAATGACCGCCACTAAATCCATAAAATACACAACACATTGTGCGATGCCACAATTGAAGCGAGATCAAAAGCGTGGCAAAGACAATGAGACGATTCATTCGGCTTTGGGGATGTTGCGGATGGAAGAGGCTGAAGGCACCACTGGGCTCCAAACAGAGCTCATAAATGCTGCTACACATTCACAGCACATATGGTTTGTGTTTAGAGAGAAGAAACAGCAATCAAATTTGGTTGATCCCGTTCTTGCTGTGAGAATGATTACTAATATAAAACGTCCATTCAGTCCAATCTTAATTTAGGGATGGGGCCAGTGACTACCACTGCTCTTAGAGAGGAGAGGGCTGCCACAGAGACCTGGAGCCCAGTTTCCACTCTGGATGCTGTCCGTGTATGACAGGCTGTATTTCATCTATGTAATTGCTGTTTTTAAAATGTTGCTTTTAACCATGAGCTCATGCCAAGCCAATAAAAAAAACACATAGAATGTGAGTCAAATAAATACATCTTGAGCGGTTCAAACATGCACACTGTACTAAATAAGTCAATGAATTAATGAGGCGTTATTAATATTTTGACACAAACGTACATAAACTTGGCAGCTGCACAGAGATATATTAATATTAGAGCTGGGTATCGTTTCAGATTTCCCAAAGGGCTCGATTCATTTGGGTTCCATTTGACTAATAATTTGGTTAATGCTTTTTTTTTTTTTTTCAGTGCAAATTTTACTTGAATGTGTAAGAGCTTCTCAGAGAAATAATGCCGTAAACAGTAGAAACTAACTCTAACTTGTTGCAGGACTAAAAATATTGATGTTCACATTAAGAATTGAGTGCAATGCAATGCACAAAGTGGAAAAAAAGATCAATTTTAAGATTTTATTAATCAATATATAGGACCAATGAAGAGAAAATCGATTTAAGTCAATGAATTGATTATTTCAATACATAATTCCTATATCGCTTGCAGTGTATCCTAAACTTTATTGCCCCGTTTACCCATTAGCCTTCATTTCTTCTCGTCTTAACTATTTACTGTGTCTCGTCCAACATTAACCTTGAATGTAGGCGTTTTTATTCATTTATTTCTGTCGTTTTAGAATTTGAACTTCACCTTTTGGTGCATTTTAAAGAGTTTGTGCCACAAATTATTATTGATGGATGCGTAAAAAAGACTGTGTGCATGTAAAATAAATAAATGAATAAAAAATAAACTGACAAATGATTATGTGTACCTCCTAAGAGGTGTTCAAGCACCCCAGTTTGGGAACCAGTGCCACAGAGCCAATACTTGGATTCTGATTGGATCATAGATGTACAGTAAGTCACTTCTGAAACTTAAACTTACAAACTTGCGTTGCATTTGTAAACAGAGTTATCTACAACAGAGGGTAGAGGATTTTTAAGCAATGATTCAATTCAATAATAATAATGTCCTGCTTGTTTCCCCTAAAACCAGTGGAAAAACGTGCATTTGGTGAAAGGTGAGTTCCTGTATGTTTCGCAGCATCATGTCATCATGTCCGTACCTTGAACAGGAGGAACCATGAAGCACATCCGTGAACTTCTGGGTGACTTTTCCTCTCTCTTCGGGCTGCTGCTGCTCATGTGAGCCGCTCCATCGTGGGAGCTCCGGCACAGCTGGGACCCGTATCCTCCGCTCCCTTTGGGGCCGTAAACAGCGAGCGTCAAGCTGGGAAAGTCCATGAAAGTCGGTGTCTGACAGTGGCTCACCATCCCGAACAGCGCTGAGGGGTTCTGCATTGAGAAGTGCGCTTTTCCATGCACGGCTGCTCACACTACCTGCACCCAACAGACGGCAAACACACACTTAATGATATTGCTTATCCATCAGAAGCACCTTCTAACAGCAGCAGGAATTACCTGATCCATTGAGCTGATCGGGAATACAAAAAGTCAAATTGCGCACATCATTTTCATGTTTATGACAAGAGTGAGAAAGACTAACGCATGTGTAAACCTGAGCCACAGCCTCCTCCAATGAGGACCAGACATGAGCATCCGATGCACCCCTCCCTTCAGAAAGACTGACGGGGAAAACTTCAGATTTTCTGCTCTACAACCAACAAATACAGTGGGTGGATCACAGCAATGGATTACATTATGTCGTGAATACGATTTTAAAGATGGGCAGCGTTCCAAAGCATATGCGTAAAAGGGCAATGCGTAATGGCGCACTACGCACTATAGTCTTCTCTCCAAGATTATGTAGCTACATGTGTATGCTTGGGCTATGATTTTATCTAATAATTTGTTTGTTTGTTTTTTATTTCACAAATGTATATAAGACATTAGATCAATCTGGGAAAACTTATCAACTTGTTAAAGTTGTTGTTGACAATTTTAGAGATAGTTTGAACTGAAATGTTTTTCTCACAAGACACAAACTGGACAAGCTGATGAGTTGACTGACAACATTGTTATCCAATTGTACTGCTAAGATTGAACCAAGTGATTGACTGGATGGGGTTTATCCAATCATATAGCCTATATTGGATTGTTTTAATCTAAATATAATTAGAGTTGCATTTAGTTTTTGAACAAATGTGCAGACAGACAAAATGTTGCAGTTATTATCTACTTATATGATTATGCATGCCGTCAATCCAAAACATATTCAATTCATTCAAATACATATTTACAAATATTCTAAAACAACAGACATTGCACATAATTCTTTGCATGCTTCAATCCCATGATAATCTAGGAAATGCATGCAAAGAGTTTTGTTTTGTTTGTTTGTTTTTGGGTTGTTTTTTTTTTGGTTTTTTTTTTTTGCGTAAAATGCACATATTTTATAAAAATCTAAATGCGTAATATGTTTTTCTCTTCGTTTCTCTATGTAACAGTGTGAGGAGTGTTGGGCCACACATGTGAAATACCATTCTGCAGCACCATCTAGTGGCCCTTCAGTTATTATAGACGTCAAGGGAGGGAAGATTATTTAAATAGAAGGTAGAGAACGTCATATTGTTGTTGTTCAGAGACAGGGAACTTTTATCACTGTGGGGCCCACAATAATGTAATTGTCTGATCCGTGGTCCACATTATATATAAGGTTTATGTCAGAAATTAGAAACATGACCAACCTGAGCAATAATACAGCAAAAAAAAAAGAAAAAAAAGGGGTGGTTGAGTGATTCTGTTGTAATCTTGCATATTTTTGTTGCCATTATCTGTTTGTGTCATTTTTGTTGTTGTTTTAAATATTTCTCTGTTATTTTTCTAAACAATTGTAGTCATCTTCTGTGTTTTTTGGAGTAAATGCATGTGTTGCTGATATTTTGTGTAATTCTCTGTCATTTTGTGCTTTTATTTTGGGGGCTGCACAAAATAAGACCAAGGGCCACTAGAAGTTGCCCATGTCTGTTTTAGTTATTAAAATCCTGTGGCAACATTAGGGGGTAAAAAAAGCAACTTAAAAACAGGGAAATGTCTTGCTGTGTGTGTGTGTGTGTGTGTGTGTGTGTGTGTGTGTGTGTGTGTGTGTGTGTGTGTGTGTGTGTGTGTGTGTGTGTGTGTGTGTTTCACTTCTTAATTCTGTATAGGCCCTGCTCTGTTTGTGTGAATGGGAGCAACAGATTGCTGCACAATTTCCTTCTGGATCAATAAAGTGTTTATCTATCTATCCATCACTGCAAATTGTGAGGAGATGCTTCTCTTGCTGCTGATAGTTAGTGTCAACCTGGTGTTTTAAAAATGAGGAAGTGAGACACTGGAATGACTGGATCTCTTCACGCGCTGATGGAAAACACACAAGATAGACTATATTAAAATGAACTAAATAGAACAAACCTTTGTCCTTATTACTGTAGGAAAGATATACACAAAAGCATCCTGGGAATAAAGGCCTATGCAGTTATTTTTCATTTCCAATAGGCATTTGTTTCCAGATGTGGTCAGATCTCATTCAAGTTTGGTAATCAATAGATATTCGGTATTTACACAAGTGGGGACATATACAACATCATTAGTGTGGCTGATCATAGAGGTTTTATGGATCTTTGGAATCTACATGTAATGAACTGGCCTTGCATATTGGTGGCACAAGAAATGAAAGCAATTTTCATTCAAATGAAGTTGTCCCATCTTTGAGGCTCCAACAGCCTCGTGTCTTAAAGAATCCTTTCCACTCAACTTGAAGTCAACAGTTTTCTGGCAGTCAGTGACCATTCTTTTATGGGCCTTTGTGAGCTAAGACAGCGATGTTGGCCATGAGGCTGTGACTCACACAAGCCATTCCACTTAATCCCAAAGGTGTTTACTAGAGTTGAGGTCATCTAAAAATGCCTTTATGAGTCAGTTTTGATCGTTATCATGTTGGAAAAATGTCACATTTGCATCAAGTTGTCCCAAAAGCCTTGTTGTTATATTATTAAGCCATCAGAACTTAAAAATGACAAGATGGAATCACATACACAATACTGCCAAAAGCATCAGGACATCTGCCTTAACATGCACACAAACTGCAATGACATTTTACTCCAAATCTATAAAGTTTTGGTCGACCCACCCTTTAGAGCTGAAATAGCTGTTTTCATAATGTTCTGGGGTGATTTTATGAGAAATTTTAACTAAATGTTCATTTCTGAAATCAGAGATTGTATGGAGGTAGATTTATATCTTTATTATTCAATTAAAAAAAGTTTTTTTTTCTTCATGAAAAAACTTATTTTCAATTTTTAAAAAAGTGTTTGAATCCAAACAAACAGGTCAGACATTGGCAACTACAGGCCCAGGGGCCAGATGCGGCCCTCGGCCTAATTTTGAGTGGCCCTCAAATTAAAAGTACAAAAAAAAAAAATCTAAAAAGAGAAACTGGAGAAAGATACACATTAACAGCAACAAAAATACACAAAATTAAGACAAAACACATAAAATGATGACACAAATACACAAAATGACAGAAACAGAAAAAACTGACATAAAATTGACGAGATGCCTATAAAAATTAACAAAATGACACGAAACGGCAACAAAAATAGACTGACTCCAAAAACATACAAAATACACAGAAAAGTTTATACAAAATGATAACAAAAACACATAACTTTTGACTTTTCTGTGTTAGTGTAGTGCTTAGATTGGTCATCCTGTTAATGTGGCCCTTGAATCACAACCACAGTTTGGCCCCTGCTGTGATAAAAGCTGTCCTCTGCTATAAGACATTGTTAAGAGAAAATGGTATTGACTTGTATTTGGACATGTAGAAAAACAGCCTTAAATTCTACTCCCCAAACAGTTTTTCAAGCCTTACTGAATATGCGATCGCCTTTCTCAGTCATACATTCATGGAAATGTAACAAACAACAAAAAGGTAAAAATAGACCTTTAATCTATGACCAGTTGATTTGTCTTTCACCATGTTGGGGGTCACTGTTTATTGAGTGTCTAAAGTCCGAGCATGTGGGTGGTCAGTGAAGGCAGCGTTAGTGTAGAGTGGGAGTGGGCGGAGCTTAGTGAGTTTATCAAACATAGCGTAGAGTGCGGAAGGAGCAACAGAGACCAGTAAACATGTTCCTCCAGAAACTGATGGTCTACGTGTCGGCCCTCTTCATGTTCGTCTACATGATCGGGCTCCACCTCACCTTAAGGATTCTACATCTCATCGCTCCAGGTTTCACCAAGAAAGTGATCCTCAAAATGGGCGAATCGATCACAATGACGCAGAATCCCAGATTTAGGTACGAGGACTGGGGTCTCACCTTCATGTCCTTCACCTTCATTAAGACTGGTGCCAGGAACACTTGGCAGTCCCTGGGACAGGAGGCCTTCCTAGGGGGAGCAGCTCCAGATTCACCCGTGGTCAACATGAGCGGAGAGAAGGCCAGCATCTGCTCCTTTCTGAAAGGTACACCACCTTTCTGATCTGATCTGATCTGATCTGACCTGACCTGACCGGGGCGCCCATAAAGTCGCCCAAAATAATCAGCAACATTTAGCAACAAATCACGTGTTTTTTAAATGTCACTTTTGACCACATTTACAGCAATATTTGTGAAATTTGTGGGATTTCTTTTCTCATAAAAATGTCAATGTTAAATCTAAATGTTAAATCAAAATCTAAATGTTAAATCTCAATGTCACGGGTGAAACTAAATATTTAGCTAATGTGCAAATTCGCCAGCAGCACCGAAATAACGTTCACATTTTACACTTGGATTTAACATTTGGATTTAGATTTGACATTTTTATTTCAATCTAGCATTTAGATTTAACATTGACATTACATTCTGGCAATAAAAAAAAACATCCCAAAATACACAAATGTCGCCGTAAATCTGGTCAACAGTAACATGAAAACGTTTTTTAAGCGTATTTACTTTTTACCAGATTTACAGGAATATTTGTGGTATTTCTTTTTTTTCATAAAAATATAATGTCAATGGTAATTTTAAATCTAAATGTCATGGGTGAAACTAAATATTTAGCGAATATGCAAATTCTCCAGAAGTACCAATTAAAGCTCTCATTTAACATTTTGATTTAACATTTACATTTAGATTTAACATTTATATTTAAATGCATTATTTAGATTTAATATTTAATTACATTTTTACAAGAAAAAACATCACAGCTTACACAAAAAATGCTGTAAATCTGGTCAAAAGGAAATTAAAAAAAAAAAAAAAAAAAAAAAAAAACGCGTTTTGCTGCTAAATGTTGCAAAAGGTTGCTGTTTATTTTAGCATGTGCAACTTTACAATCAGTGTCCCACAGACTAGTTATTGTGTGTCAGTCTAACGGTGTGTGTGTGTGCTGCAGGTAACAGACCGCTCGTGTTGAGCTTTGGAAGCTGTAGCTGACCTCCGTTTATGTACAAACTTGACGAGTTCAAGCAACTCGTCAAGGACTTCAGCGGTGTTGCCGACTTTCTCGTGGTCTACATCGCCGAGGCTCATTCAACAGGTGGGTGGAAGCAGACAGCCACGAGACGTTGTTCGATCCACGTGGAGAAAGATCAACACAAATATAATACAAAAGTATTAGAGCAGGGATGATGTGCAAAGTTCACGAGACGATATACGATACTGGGTCGTCACGATAGTGATAGTGGTGAGGGGAAAAAGACCCCAAAAATGCGATAGTAAAATAAGCATGCTTTTACTCTGGACATACTTATTTACTTAATCTGTGTATGACATTTGAACTCAAACCAGTATTTTCTGTTGAAAGTACGGAAAGTGTTTAAAATCACCTACTAGCATACTACTCATCCTAAGTCTGACGTCAAAATATAGTCCGTTCACATTTCAAAATAAAAGCATCTCTTCTTGTCTTCCATTAGTTTTTAACCCTTTTGCAAATCGGGCTCTTGTTTTGAAGTTTGCCAGAAGTTTTGTCTGTAGCACATTTCCAAAATGTCAGCAGGAAATGTGTTTTCCATGAGTTTTGTGGTTCAAGTGACCACCTGTTGATATTCTACTTGGTCACTTTCTCGCTTAAAATGTTTTCAGGACTTCCAAAGGTGGAGAATGAACAGAGATATTCAGCCTCAGTGTACTTCAGGTTTTGGTAATTGTAGGTTTGAAACGCATCTTGGGAAATTTGGCAGTATATTTCAGTGGGAACGGTCATCATCCTAATCCTCCTAACCACACTTATAGTATATAGTAGTGTATAGTACGTCAGTATGCAGTTTTGATCAAAGCCTAACTATTCATGCCAAAGACCAAATCATGTCATCATGTGCATATCTGGACATGAACTTTGTGCTCTTGTGTATTTATTTATTATAAATGCCATTAAGTGATACACCTAATAAACCCACTTCCAGTTGTTGCCGATCATGACAAAAGCCTTGAATAAAGACTACGGGTTTTAAGGCTTGTATTTGCTAAAAGATCAGTTGGATAATATCTGATAAAGATGAGATAACAACACCCTCAATCCTGTTCTTTTGGTTTACCTGGCAGCCCCACCTGATCTATTGGTTTAAGTAGCAGACCTGTAACCAGAGGGTGGTGGGTTCAAATCTGCTGTGGGATCTTGAGTCATTAAACATTGTGATTGGCTGTGTGTTCCTGGCGTTTGTCGTTCTGCTACATTCCTGCTATTCCCATTATCTGATCTCTATCTCAGATGGATGGGCTTTCACTAACAACGTTGCCATCAAGCTGCACAAGAACCTCGAGGAGAGAATATCTGCAGCAAAGATTCTGCTTAAGGAGGATCCCCTCTGTCCCATAGTGGTGGATGACATGACTAACATCACCAGCACTAAATACGGCGCCATGCCAGAGAGGCTGTACGTGCTGCAGGCTGGGAAAGTCGTTTTCAAGGTGAGATGTCACACCCTTCACAGAAATCCAACAAACATGGCGGAAGTCACGGGTGGAAGTCATTCAACCACTTGTCGTGAAATTGCGTGGTTTGCTTCAAGTGGGTGTGTTGGTCCGTGCACTGTTTGAACTCACGCTATTGCGTGACGAGGAGCAAAAACAAACAGTAGAGTTCCTGGTTAGGAGCCAAACTGAGGAGAGAAATGCTGATTACCAGACACAAACATGCCTGTTATTGTCCCTTTTTCAACAGCAACATCAAAAAAGTTATCCTTCATTAATGCTTTTCTTCTTTCAGGGAGATCAGGGGCCATGGGGCTACAAACCACAGGAGATTCGATCCTTCCTCCAAAAGATGAAATAGGAAGGTTGTCTTGAACGTATCACTCTGATATATATGATTGTTTCTTTTTTTGTATTTCTGTGTGTATTCATATATATAACTGCTCCATCCAATAAGTTCTATACTCTACTACTTAAAAAAGCTTTCTTATATCGAACGCGCAAAAAAATGTGTTAAAGATACATTCCCTCTTTTTGACACCTTCCTTTCTGAGTTTCTAAGTGATGTCTGCAGAGTAAAGCCTTCAGGCCTCTATAGTCGGATGATGTGAAACACTTAAAGGTGAAGTTGATTATCATCAATATATTTTTTTTTTAATGTACTGAATTAGCCATGATTGTTTGTCATTAAATTCTCCAAAGTAATTCCTTACAAGGCGGCTTTATACATGATGATCACAGCACAAACCTCTGGAAGCTGTGATTGGACGCTTTAAAAGTCTGCCATTGCAGAATTACTTGGGAGCATTTCTGACAAATTCAACACGTTAAACGTAATTTGTATTTCGTTGAATGAAGGCTAAACAGTGCATTTCAGTTTTCCAGGGAATTACTTTATAGGTTGGCTGAAAAATCCCCTAAAAATAACCTTTTGTTGGGGATTTTTCTGCCTTCGGTCATTCAAAATAAAGGATTTAAACAAGCGTGCAGAACCGCATCACTGTAGCACGGTGGTGTAAGGATGGTTTTTTTATTCCTGGGGTTTTCTTTCTTTTTTTTTTGCAATATATAAAAACACGTAAGATAATTTGCATCACTATTTACCAGGAGGGCTAATTTATGAAAGGGTGTGTAAATGTGTTTGTCTCTCTCCGTCTTGGTCCTGCTCAGAGTTTAGTTTGCCTTGTGCTCGCTGTGAGCTACCAGCAGACCCCCGTACAGAAAAATAAACATTTTCTACACTTGTATTGTATGCATTCCTTCTCTGACCAAATAAAATATCACACTGATGTACGTGTGAGGCTTCTTTATTGAACTGTTTTGTGAGTTTGGATCAGATTTTTACACTCTCCAGTATTTTTAACCATTCTTTTTCAACTAACCAAAACAAGACTGAATGTTAAACGCAACCCAGTGAAGGATGATTAAAACTAAGATTAGAATTTTGAAAAACTGAAGATCATAGTTGGAACGTGGCTCATTTTGAATGAAGTGGCAAGTCGGTGTGTAGGGGATGACAAATCAGATAAGTATATTGTCATAATTTGAACCTTAACGGCTAAATTGAAATTTGCTGTGAAAAGAACATCGACCATAAAGATGTGAGGAAGGCGAGCTGCTGAAAGTCAAACTGGACATAAAAAATAATGATAAACACTTGTATACATTGCTGCTGCATTAAAAATTACACGTATGTTGGGATTTTCACAGACAAAAATGCTGACTGTGTTAACAGTCAAAGGTTACAAAATATTGGTCAGACTGGTTTGAGATGAAAGTTCAACAGGAATTCCTTGGCTGTAGGATGTGTTAAAGCAGTGGTTTCCACTCTTTTTTTGATCGTGACCCCATTTTTTGGTATTACAATTTTTTTTTCTATATTATTTTCGTGATCATATTTGTTACACCGTGTAACAGATAGAGTAGCCAGGATTAGTGCACAAAGTGACGAGATCTATTTAATTTAATTTATGTTTTTCTTTTTACTGCATTTTATTAAACTAGATTTATAAATGAGATACTAAAAGTATAGAATACAGTTGTTTTAGATTGTGTTTTGAATTGATTCTTTTTTATTAATTACTAGACATTTTGGGTGACCCCATTTAAATTTCAGGCAACCCCACATGGGGTCAAGGCCCCAAGGTTGAAAAACACCATGTTAAAGCAGAGAGGCTACAGCAGCAATGCACAACTTGAGCTCCATCAGAACAGGACACTAAACACAAGTTTGCACAGAGAACAAAATTCACCACTTGATTTGAAAACTTCAGCCTGGTCTGAAGAATCTTATTCCTGCTAAAACTTTGAGATAGAATAGATAGTTTGGTCAACATCAGCTGAAAGCACAGACCTACTCTCTTTATGGCAGAGGATCTCAACATGTGGGTCACTGACCTGTTTTCACTAAGTCGTGAGCATGTGCAATCATTTTATTTTGAAAGGAAATACTTTTGAAGCAGAGTATTGTAGTAGGAGTATGTGTTCACTTCAAAATTGAATGCAGAGATTGTGATATTTTAAATAAACACCATATTTCCAATCAGCACAAGTAATCCTGCCAGTCACAATTTTACTAACATATTTAAAAGCTGTAGTTAAGTTGTGAAATTAACGATTAAAACATACAATCATCCTACTACAACTATTACTGGTAAAATCATTATTAAAAAAAGTGGAAAATGTTAGTAAAGGTGTCACCAAGAACACAGATAGGCCTACCCTGCAAAAAAAAAAAGTGATGACTTTTATCTTAGCTAATGTTCTGCAAAAATCCCCAAAATAATTAAACACCTGCAGGATCATTTTGGTTACAGCCTATTATTATTCTTGCATCATGGATGTGACATTAAACAAAGAGAGTAGCTCTCAGTAGTAAAACACATTGGATTTGGCCTGTGGTGGACCAACCCACTTCCTGTGCAGACTTGCCAGAGGCTGTTTCCCATTGTTACACAGGAACCATAACACAATCAGATCCCTGCAACAGCCAGCACTCATGTAAAGAGTCACATCTGTATTCTAAAGAGCAGCCATGCTCTGGATGGACTGTAGGTTAAGGAGCTTTTTAGATTCAGGGGTTGTAAATGTAACATTGACAGAGGCTATAGGTTTTCAAAGAGCCTGAGAATCCAGTGAAAACCAGTAGAGGGCAATGTGAAGCCACTGCCTACTGGAGCTAGTGGCGTAAACAACTCTAACCCTATTGGTTTCAGGATAAAGACCAGTCCACTAACTTTTTTTAAAGCACACATTTCCTCATTTTACTCAATTTATGTTGAATCTCATGTCAATCTCATCTAAATGTGTGTGTGATCAGATAGATAAGATTACTGCAGACTAATGCATTCCTTCCTTTCAAAAAGAGCAATACCTGCATAAAGTTGTGTATGGAAGTAGATGTTAAAGCTCTTACGTTTATCTTTTGTATAAAACAGGGGTGTCACACTCATTTTAGTTCAGGGGTCAAATACAAAGTTTGATCTTAAGTGGGCTGCAGATTTTAGCCGAGAAAATTAGCAATTTCAACATTAATTTGCCAAAGTTTGTACTTCATCGTATACATGATACATAAAGTATGTAAGGCCTCCCACAATATCCAGGCAATAAGTGACAGATATTCGCTGCAGGATTTTCTCTTTTAAAATCCATTGATTTTTGTGACCAATTTTTATTTGATTTGGGGAAAATGTGTTAAATTATTTAAGGAAAATTGAGTTCTTTGAGTTTTAAAATGACTGCAGACCTATGATAAAACAGGGAAATTGCCATCCTCCAAATATTGTCAAGTTCTATTGAATTTGTGTATTTACAACCAAATTATTTGGTAAATTCATGTTTTGTCTTTTTTTTTTTTTTTTTTAAACATACCTTTTTAAAGTTACATAAGGCAAAGTTCAGCTAAATATTAACACAAGCCTAAGGAGCAAATGGAACATGTCCAACCTTTTCTAGAAGAGCTTTGTAATCGGTGATGTCATTTGCCTTACTGGTCTGACCAGACTTTCAACACTCAATAACCTGCTTGTGTTTGTACTTGCTGTGACAGACAAGTAACCTCTGCCAGCCGCTTTTTTTTTTTTTATTGCATACAGGCGTAACAGGTCATTATAATGAACACTCATTTTCCTTGAATAAAAACAACTCACAGCGCGATAAGTTATTGTAAAATTATATTAACAAGCAATCTTTCCTCAATTTGAAATAAAAAAAATTGTAAATAAAGGCAACAGAGGACAGATGTGTATAATGTGTAATGTTCACAAAAGAAAAAAACAATGTTGTCATCACATTTACAAGACTGCTGCTAAGTTCATAATGAAGACTATCAGATCAGTTTAAAAGGCCTTGACTAACTGAGTTACTGGGGAAATATATGTAGTCAAAGTTTGTATCAAAATATAAAAAAAAAAGATGAGGATTAGCAGGAGAGGGGATACAGGACCACAGGGGAAGACCGGTAACACAGGAGGGAAGTAAACGACCAAATGTGTGTGTGTGTGTGATGTTCAAAGCTTTTTTCATCATAAAAAAATGAACCCAAACACAGAAGTCTACAACGAGGAAGAGCACGGAGCGTTAAGCACAGGCAGGGAAAGAGATATACACCACATCTTAAAGCATGTGCCCACATAGAGAAGAGCAGCACTAGGTAGTATGTTGTACACAGATTCTCAGCAATCATGCACTCGTTTCCTCTGCCAATATCAGTTTTTCCTGTTTCCAAAAAAAAAAAAAAAAAAAAGAAAAAAACAAAACATGGAATGAAAAAAAAAAATGTTGAGAGTGCAGCTTAGCCATTGACTGATCGAATTGAATTGATTTGAGTCTGTGAGCGGCTAAAAGGGTATCATATCGTTTCACATTGTTTCCCCTTAAAAATCTCTTAAATAGAGGGCTGGGCATCAGGAAGAAAATTACATCTGTCAGAATAAAAAGGCAAGTTCTGAGTCCTAAGTCCACTTGTGACAGTCTGCATGGCGATAAATAATATGACAAGACAAAACCTTCCAAGCTAACAATGCATATGCACACTCTCCAGTGTTTTTAGGTGAAAGCAGATCTTTTCTGCACATCTTGCACCAAAACAAAAAAAAAGTCAGTAAAAGGACAAGAGTAAACTTCAACCTTTACTTCTCCACTCTATGAATAAGTGTGGAGGAGGCTGAGAGAGGACTGAGGGACAGGGAGGCTCTGCAAAGAAAATGAAAACAGGTCATGTATGCATTTCTCATTGGCTGTTTTTTTTTTTGTTATTTTTTGTCACACTTGTAGGGGCGGAGCCGGGATAAAGGGAGAAATTGTCCTTCATTTTGGAGCAAAGAGAATTAGTCGCCAGGCGTTTAGTCTCGTCTCCAAACAGCAGAACCAGTGCGGCACCTGTCCCTGATTTGAAGGTTGATGGCCATGTCCTAACATGAGTTCAGATACTCGGAATGATGGCAAATAATATGGAGTGATGGGTCAGGGAGGGATTGGGGGTCACACGCTCATCGTCATGGTGGGAGAGTACTGTGGAGGAACAGATGAGGGTAACAAATGTTAGAATCTTCACCGCTACATGTGGCATCTTGGTGTGTGATCTCAGTCCCAGTGATGCCAGTAACAATCCAGTTACAGTCAAAAACAGCTCACAGAGACTTACATTCTCGCTCTGAAATGAGTGGAGAAAGTTTCCACTCAGTTCTCCGTCATCCCGTGGGGTCCCAGGAGGATTGCTAATGCCACTTAAATTGTTTGGGGAGTTCTAGAAAGAGAGGAAAAAAGTGCAGGATTGTAGATTTTTATCATGTCTAACATTTCACTGTGTGGAGGAAAAACATCCAGAGAAAAAAAAAAAAAAAAAAACACTTTGGAAACTTCACACTTACCTTGTTCATTCCATCCATGTCACCAGAGCCTGCAGATACAATCAGTTGTACAATTAGAACTTTCACAACATATTCATACACATAAACCTACTGGAAACTCTAAAATACCACATCAGGGACAACTATTAAGAATTATAGGTCTGCTGATCCGATAATGATATCAGATAACAACAAAATCCTAATATCCATTTTTTGATTGGATTTGAGGATATTTTTGTGGGTCTTTTAAATTATTTGTTTATTTTATTCAATTGTAGAAAATTCTTGTTTAAGGTTTAAATGTTTGTAACCCATAGGTTAATAATAAATGGGCCAGTTTCTCTCATACCTAATGTTGCAGACTATTGTTCTCCATTTGAGCAATATTACTTGATCAAGCCTTTTTTGAACATTTCATACTATAGAATGATGTGTGATTAGTGCTGAATACTAGGCTTGGGCGGTCTGCAAATTTTGATACCGTTATACCGCCTCCCTATTTTGCTTTTACACTATTACCATGACTAATGAAAAAAATATGACGTAAGGCTCAGGGTGCATTCACACCCAACGCGACTGTGTGTGTGCGTCTGTCTACAGAGCAGAGTGTGAGCGGTGAGGACTGATCTCTTCTTTTCCTTCTCACTCCGGCCGTATGTTTACAGCACTTATTAACAGCGGCGCTTTTATGTTTTAAATGATCAACTTACGGAGTTACCAAAGGATGGGTTCACTCAGAATGTACGCTTGTTCAAGGAGTTAAAGCTGCAATTCGTAGAATCCTCTCTCTGCTGTTTTTAAACCAAAAGCTTCTCTTTGTTTACACGCATCTGTTCTCACTCTCGCTCTGACACCTGTGAGTGTGTGTGGGGGGCGGACCCTGCGCAGTCACGGGGAAGAGCATTGCATTTTTGTTTTTTTGTTATGACGGTATTGAAACTGATACCGTTGCTATTTTTATGACCCCGCAGTATACGGTATTACCGCCCAAGCCTACTGAATACCCAAGGCTACGATATCGGGATAACCCATATGAGATTTTCTGTGTGTGGTTGGTCATGTGTTACCTAGTGATCCATTCATGTGGTGTGGTTCCATCCCAGCCATGGCTCCTAGAGGTCCATCAGAGCCAGGGCCCATAGGGAACTGAAAGGACCCAAAGTGTATCAGCACCATTGATATAGTAAACAACAAAACATTAGTATTAACCAATACATAAAATCATTAAATTGATTGTTTAACCTAGACATTATTACCAGTTCCCCAAAACCAATCACACAGTTGTGTATTCTTTTTTTTTCTCTCCCATATTTGGGGAAAAACTGAGTTGTGCCACCAAACACCTGTGCATGTACATCAACCTTAGAGTGTGATAACATTTCCAAAAATAAACCATTCCCACAACTATGAAAAAAATACTGTTTTAATGGACATAAATGAACCTTTCTGGGTGTTTCTCCCATCAGCAACAATGTGAGGGGGTGTGCAGGCCGATATAGACTAAATCTAAAATCCAGCAACTGCATGAAAAACATTTGTAAAAAAAATAAAATCAGGCTTATCAAAAGCGCACAATAACAAAATGACCTTGCTAAAGTTCACACAAATGAATTTTTCAATTGACTGAAATTACATTTGCTCTTCATATTATGATAAAATATTGACCACAATTTTTAAGCCATTTCAAAAGTAGACCACAATCCAAGAAATAGTGAGCAGCCTTGCAGTGATCTAAATGTTCTATTCCAATGAAGAATTTACAATCCTGTACAAATACTGCATCTTGTTCTAGACAGCACGTGTTTGAGTGAAGTTACAGTCCTGTTGCTTTTATCACACAACCATGCTAAATCCACATCAGAAATCAAGCAAATAAGAAAAACAAAGCTCAACTTACGTTATTTCGGTTACCAGGTCCAGTGTTTATCATCGTGTACAAATTATCACCAGAATTGTTTGAGTCTGGGGAAAAAAAAGGAGTCAAAAATACAGTTTGGACATGAAAAACTAGTAAAGACTTATTTGCCTTCTACTACTTAACTTACCTGCAGGGCTAGGCATGATGGGAGTTCCTGGAGGACCTCCACCTCCTGATGCACCCTTTAAACAAAGCAACGGAATAAACACAGTTAAAAATGCATAAACAAAACTTTCATACAAGTATTTCTTGTATTCCATGATGTGTTCTCACCCCATATGCGCCAGGAGATGGGGAAGAGTAAGGCATCTGAAACCATAAACACAAACATTACAGAGCAGAAATGAAAGAGTAGAAGTCCTTTGGTACATCAAACTCATCGCTCGTAATTTGATCCTAATATTCTCATGGAAACCAGAATACATCCTTAACAAGATGGCAGAAAGACAGAAGACATTAAAGCCCTGACAAAAGAAATATCCGATCTAGGTGTCTGTCTGTGTGTGCGTGTGCGTGCGTGCGTGTACACTCACAGAGTTGGCATTATTGGGATTAGGCCATGGTCGACCTGTCCCTGGGCCCCTACATGATAGCAACAATGAAAGCATTGATTATATTCTACATGTACTGTAATGAAAAACAAAAACAAATGAGACACATTCACAAATGAAAAGTAGACTTACATGTTCACTCCTGGCATACCGGGCCCCATGGTGTTGTGTGGGGGCCTCATCCCTCCAACAAAATTCTGCCAGGGGGTGAAAATAAATGTAAATAAGTAAAGAGAAAACAGGGGCCAAAAAACCAACAATTACTACATTACTGGGGAAAGCATAAATGTGAACATTTTATATACTGAATTTAGCCAATAGCAGATGATGCTGCTCTGTCTTCACCATCAGAGGAAGCACTCCAGAGACTGATCAATGCAAAAACTTTGAGTTGATTATTAGCCTCAAGAAGACCAAGATCACGGGACAAGATGTACGCAGCATTCCAAGGATCTCTATTGGAAATTACACCCTACAAGTTGTTGAGAACTTTACCTATCTTGGCTCAACAATATCCAGCAATCTCTCTCGATGCTGAGTTTAACATCCGCATTGACAAGGCATCAACAATGATGGCTAGGCTCTCTAAGCATGCCTGCGAGAACACACTCCTAACCATCAACACAGATGAAAATCTACCAAACCTATGTTCTCCGTACTCTACTTCATGGCAGCGAGTCATGGACTTCATATGCACGACATGAGTGCAGTTTGAACTCTTTCCATCTACGCTGCCTGAGATGAATTCTGGGAATAAAATGGCAGGATCACATTCCAAATAAGGATGTTCTCAAGAAAACAGGAATAATGACAATCATTGTTCTCCTCACACAACAACGACTCAGATGACTTGGTCATGTAAGCCAAATGGATGACAACCTTATTCCAAAAAACATCCTGTACGGAGAGCTGGATCTGGAACCAGGGCTGTTGGAAGACCTGTCCTCCGCTACAATGTCTGCAAGTGGAATATTAAGGCCAGTGACATCAAACCTTCAAACTGGGAAGCCTCTTCAGCTGACCGAGTAAAATGGAAGCAGCTCGTGAAGGCGGGCATACGGCAGAGTGACCAGAAGAGAGTACAGCAGTGGGAGGAAAAGCGAGAACGCAAAAAAACACCAGCATTGAATCAACCACGTAATGTGACATTTGTATGCAACAACTGCAATAAGGCATGCCTTTCCAGAATTGGCTTATACAGCAATAGCAGGCGTTGCACCATTATAAACTGACAAACACCATAGTACAATAACCTATTGTTTCTCGGGACAAAGAGATGCCAGCAGCCAATAATAACTACTTAATGCATTGTTTATACACCTAGTCAAGGTGAAATTGCTCACCTGAGGGCCAGGGCCCATGGGTCCCATGCCACGAGGACCACTCATTCTCTGCATTGGTCCCAGGTTAGGATGTCCTGCAAGAACACAATCAGTTTATGTACAGATTCAAGAAAAAACACATAATTGTCTTTTTTTTTAAAGAGAATAGATCATCAATACCTTGTGGTCTTGTGGGATCCATGTTGGGCAGCATAGGATGAGGACCTGGGCCTCCACCGGGGGGCTAATGATGATAAAGGAGCAAAGCACTGGTGAAAAACACAGGTCTACATTTATACAATGCATTCTGTATCTGTGGACAGTGGGTTACCTGGTTGGCCATCCTGATAGGGGGACCTCTTGGGCCTCCAGCAAACCGGGGTGACATGAAAGACTACAACATAAACAGAAGGTGCCACTTAAAACCTCAATTACAACACTCAATGTATCCCCTCTTGTGTGAGGGGATACATCAATGTTGTGAGAACACAGAAAGCAGCATAAAGCATTAAGCAGGGGGAGGAACAGCCAGTAGCGTGAAGAATTAGCTCTAGGGAGCGGCGTCCCCCAAATGATTACAGACAGCCAAAGAGGAAAGAAAATCCAGCAAAGAGAGCAAGGCAGTGTTACCTGGCTGTGAGGTCCCATCATACTGTTTGGGGGAGGAGGCTGGGGGTGAGGAGAGCCCTGGGGACCCGGAGGACCCTGTTGCGTCACACAAAATGTAAAGGCAAGAAGGAGAGAGAAAGAATAGAAGAAGAGGGAGCAAGAAACAGATGAGTCAAAAAAAGAAGCAGAGAAGCAGGATTACTGCAGGGCAGAAGACAGCTTGATCGCAACAATCAAACTGGGGCGTAGACGATGAAAAAAGGTACACAAACACCATGTTGCTCATCTTTATAACCAAAGGGTGTCAGAGGGAGACTGAGCAGAGAACAGGCAGATGAAAGAATGAAAGGAGACAGCTTGATGGAGAGGATGAAGCCTCTTCTCCCTGTCACTCAAGACATTATGAAGCCTGCTGCATGCAGCATGTTATGACTGCTAATCTTCCTGAATTAGCAGCATCAATTAAGCTCTATGCAATTAGCTTTCTGACAACACTAAACATCGGCAGTGTGTTGCTAATGTTGCTGATGTGATAAAGAGTGAGGGGACTAATTGAGCCGCCTCCACAGATTTCTGATATGGAACACATACTGTAAGTGTGAGCATCAACGTGACATTGTCTAAACCCATGTTTACATGATTGCATGTCACAGATTTGATGTCATTACAGATGGGTGGGGCCTACTCGTAGAGAGCTGAATCCTACTTCAATGGCTGAGTTCAAACATGGCGGACTGTGAAGTAGTTATCTTTGGAGGATATTGATTCAAAGTAGGTGCTGCATCTTTCGATTTCTCCATTAAGGAGAATAACCGGCCTAAGCTTGGACATTTACGGCAAAGGAGAGGTCCTGGGCAGACAGAATGTCTGTGATGGTTACAAGTTTGCTGAACATTTTGGAACATTACATAATCCACACCAATTGCTCCAAAATGCATAGAAAAATGGGACAGTGAGATCATGACTAAAGTCAGCAGCAGGACAGCTGGTGAAAGGCTAAAGTAGCAATAGCAATAACTGGAGCCAAGTGTCGTTTGCATTTCTTGACTAACCTGGAAAAAGCCAGGTGGTATTGGTCCTCCAGGCATGCCCTCACTGGGAGGCATTCCACCCATAACGGGGCTTGGGGCTGCAGCTGCACTCTGAAGGAGAGAATGCAAAAAACATTATTATTTTTCTAAAAAGCAATGCAGCTATTTAAGGTAGTGTGAAACAAATAGTGTTGCCTTGTTTTACCCACATAGTAATCCTGCATGCAATGCATGTTTGTGATACTGTACATACCATACTACCAGTATACACAATAACTCCTCCCAACAGTGTATAGAAAAATTCTCTCTTGTAGAATGTTGCAAGATGCTTTTTTTAAATTTTAACTCTACCGCTAAAATATTTCACCTGTGACAGGTTAAAGTATCTACACACCATTTAAACACCATCTAGGAAAATGTGCCTTACCCCGAAATCTCAATACTGTACTAAATGAGACTTTGAAGTCTAAGCCCTGCTGATCAAGGATCAGATGAGTATTATACGATGCAGAGAGTCAGACGCTCCAAAGTGCTGGTGCACAGCAGGGGCTGGCCGGGCTGATTTCCTGCTCAAACCACAGCTCTAATTCACTAATGTGCCATTTGCTTCAGTCACACACTCCTAATTGACTGAGTTTTTCTTCCATGTAGCCAAAGCAATCTGAGAAGAGCTAATGCCTTCAGAGTTGTGGGGTTTAGCTTCCAACTAAGAATGGAATGAGATAAAACAAGGCACACTGGAAATTATTTTCTCATGGTAAACAAGCATTGATCACTACGGTGGATGTAGAGCCATTCAAGTTCATACAGTTTTACATGTGCAACAGCTCCACAGACAACTCGAGTCAATAACCGGCACACTCCCCTTTATCGACTGCACCTTCCCTAATTATATCTGCTCAGGCTGAAGCTGCAGGGACACACTGTGAAATACCACAGCCAGGGGAGAAGTGAGGCCACGGTGTCACGTCTCATGTGGACACGACCAACAAAAAGACGAAGACCAAAGACCAATTCTGCTTGTTCACTCTGCAAAAGTATTCAAATGAAATGAGATGCATGACTTCACAGGGCTGGGCGGTATGAATAAAAATGTATATCACGGTATTTTTCAAAATTCTAAAGGTTTCACGGTATATTTCTTTAGGGGTGTCCCAATCCGATATTGATATTGGATATTGGGCCAATATCAGCCAGAAAACAAATATCGGATTTTATCGGACTGCATCTAAAATCTCCGATATAAGCGCTCCGATAATTTTTTGTTGTTTTTGTCCAGGCCCTCAGTTGTTCCCACATATACTGACAGTAAAAAATTACTGAAGTGAACTTAAATTGTTGACTATTGTTCTCTGAGTAACATCACTGGATCAAGCCTTTTCTAACATTCCACACTACAAAATAAGTAATTATTTATGTTTTATTAAAGAAAGGAAAAAAAAAGTATTCATGCTGATATCGGATCAGTATCGGTATCGACTGATATGCAAGGCTGCAATATTGGCATCATATCGGAAATGAAAAAGCTGTATCGGGAAATCTCTATTTTTTTAATGCGTAATCAGGTGTTATTTTTCTACTGGTTGAGAGAGGAATTACTGCAGTAGATTGACTTAGGATGGTCTATTTTTTCTGTCATCATGAGTGAACATTGTAGAATAATTCCACACTAGTAGTAATACAAGCTACAATGAGACACAGCCCGACTCCGATTGTTATTAAGGCATCCACACATGTAACACCCACTGGCACTTTGCCCCACTAGCTTAGCATTAGCTTGATTTCTAGCTTTAAATGCTGCATACTCAGTGGTGTGGTGGTTTCTCATGGTGAATAAGGTAGCGTTTTGTTTGCAGCTCCACCAGGACTTATTTCCGCGTTACAGGAATGACAAATTGCGATATTTTGCTCACTTTTTTGTGCATTACTGCCGACATGCTAAGCTAACCGTGCCTCCGTGAGCATAGACATTATATACATATATAATTAGCGGTGTAACAATACATTGATCCACCGATTAGATAATTAACAATCCAATTACATCGATGCACAATGAAAACATCAATAAACATCTTTAAGATACGCTTTTATTTTGAAATTCACATAGCACGTCTGTTCATCCGTGCCACCATTTCCTGCGCGAGGATGATGACATAACGTAGCAAAAGCCACGCGACGACAAAGCCTTGCAACCTCTGTTGCCATCCCAATTTGTATACGGTATTATGCAGCCGCTGACCAGTAATGCCCCGCTGCCGCTTCCTGAATGTGGAGCCAACCGCTATAAAACACCAACAAAGAAGACGCGTTGTTTACATTGTTCTTTGGCAAAGTGAGGAGTCAAGGTGAAAAAGGCATGCAAGGAAAGCAGTAAAAAACTATATATCCGGAAATGAAATAATAATGAAAACGCAGCGCTATAGTAGTGATGTTTATTTTAAGACGATAAGAAATGGGATGAAGAAGGTTGTTTTGCTAGGGGTTTAGCACGCACGTGAGTGCACAGACACGCAAACGGAGATCTGATCTGTGCTTGTAAATGGGTTGATGATTTATACTAACTCCCCACAACAAACAGTGTCTGTTCATGTAAATAAACAGGCCGACTGAATAACAAGTGTCTGGAAGTCCACTTGATATATTTATTTAATATCAAAAAAGAAAAAAAATTGTCAATATACAATATATCGCAATGTTTCGTCTCGCGATACATTATCGATTCACTGGCGCCAAACATCGATATTAATTTCTTTTTTTAGAAATATATATATAATTTTTATCCTTCTATTACACAAATTAAGTATAGGGCCCTATAAAATCCATGTTAACAGAATCACAGACAAAATCGGGATAAAATGCGTCACTGTGAGAAGGAACATTTTTTTTTATGGGGAATACTTGTTTCTGGGTAGCGCTTATTAGGCGCACCGCCCTCCTCCTCCCGTCTTGGCTGCAATAAACTGTGCCTAAACCACCTGAAACCCATTTAAACTGCCAAACTACGCAAATCACTGACTCCAATACAGAGCTCACCAGTGCCTGCTTAACTTTAATGTGCCTCTGAAATTCCGTCCGTTCCTCGTGTAGAGCAGCAGCGCTCTGTGCAGCTTCACCTGCTCAGTGTGTTAACATCATCTCAGAGCTACAGAAAATCCGTGGGAAAAGTTGCGTGTTGTTCTGGATGACACCATCGATGCCAGGGTAATGCACTGACTGAAATGTTTATTTTTCATATGCAGTGAAATTTTCCAGTTTTCATAAAACAAATTCATTCAGCGCTGATGTGTCCATGTTTACAGTTGATAATACTGGCACTGAAGTGATTATTTTCTGCATTCATTTTTTTTTAATTGGCACAAACATCATTAACCAATATTTTGGTGAAGCGTTATTTTGTATGAGTCTTCCCTTAAAGACAAACATAACACAAGAAAAATTGGACTAGTTGTGGTAAGTGTGTGTTAAGAAGAACCACTGTGCAGTATACACTGTGTTTTACTTGGCTGTCATTCATGTGAAATTGATTGACAATGTTTTGTAATTCCTGTGAAATGGATTCAGTGCAGTAGATAAATTCTGAACTTCTTAAGTGACATATTGTGGTGTATCACGGATTAAATTACCCCGCGATATATCGATTATTGCTGTATCGCCGCATCGCGATATCGTTACTGCGGCAAAGATATCGTGAGGTACCTGGCTATACCCAGCCCTAATCAAAATCATATATGTAGCATTATTATCCTTGTACAATTCGTTTTTTGGTTATTCCGTTTTAAAACCAAGTCAAAACAAATAAACCTTGTTATTTTTGTTCTACACAAATTCATCATATGCCCCTTAAAATACGTTTTTATACATCATTAACAGGTCAATGTTAAAATAATAAAAATATAATTAATAATAACAATGACACTTTTTTCCCCATCTGGATACAGTTTGAAATCAACTGTTTTCAAAGCCATATTTTTGTATTATTAAAAACGTATTGCACCGTAGTAATTGAAATAATTTATCACTCACACAATTCAAAGTTTAACACTGTTAAATGTTACAGAATGGTGTTTAAACTGTTTATTTAATGCCTGATACCTGGAAGACCTTAGAAATAAAATGGTCAAATCATATGTCAGTTGTTTTTGGGAGTTGATATACATGTAAATGATTGTGTGAGATTGGCATATGATATCACATCATATCAATCGCAAGCTTGTGAATTGAAATCGTATCGTGACAGTCTTTGTAATATCGGCAAACATCGTATCGCCATCCAAACCGAGACATAGTATGGTGATGAAGCTGATGATTTACATCCCTATACTGTATATAATGTCTATGTCCGTGAGTGTTGTCATTCTGTAGCAGAGGCATGCACACGCAGGCACATGTATTTCCATTTACACTGTAGCTAACACCAGAACGCTACTGTTTAGATTCCAAACGCGGCGCATGCAGTGTTCCGATTGTTTTGTAATCAAATGCACCGACGGTAAAAATTAAAAAATTCATATAACGAAAATATATGCTGGTATTCACTATGAACCGGTATACCACCCAGCTCTACAACTTCAACTCAAGGCAACCCTTTTCTGTTCTAACTACAAATATAGAACTTCTGACTATTATATTATTAAAAACATTTTAACTTTAGCCAGTGAAGAGTAGGGAAAATATGTATATAATCTTCCTAAAAATGCTATTAAAAAACAGAAAAAGCAATAAACTGGCATCATACAGATGTTAAAACATCTTTTCACCATTGAGAAATCATATACAACTGATTTAGGTAAGTAAAATAACAACCTGTTGAGCAACATTTAATGTTCTCAGACTAGTTCGAGTTTAACCAGAAGGATTGGGTGCTACCCTGTCCAATAAACACTCAGCGTGTGAATGAATAGTCAGCATTTTGTCATTTCAACAATCAAGCTTACAGAAGCACCGATATTAAGAATCACAGGAAAAGCATCTGCATCAATAATTTAATTAATGCCCAGGGAGGTTTCCACCACCATTTTTATTATGTACAGTAATATACATTGTTGAATTGGGATTATGATAAAGGATCTTTGTAAAGTAACAAATGGTGCGAAATATGAACGCCCCAATCTCAAGCCAACTAGTATTTGTAAAAACAGCTTAACATATATGCCAGTGTTCACTGTTCAACTATTACATTTAGTATTTGGCCATTTGTTGTTAACAGGAAGTAACACATCAGCCAAGGACATCTCCGTTAATCACCAGGTCAGTGAGCGGTAAGAATTGGAACAAAACTTGTTCAACTTGGAAAATTTAGGTACGGTAAACCTTTCTGATGCTTCATCATTGAGGCTTTTCCTGATCTCACACAGAATAATTCCAGGATTCATTTACCAAAAAACTTTGCTTTGATTGGGCTGGAAGAAAGAGGCACATGAAGTCTAGAGCAAATCATGTCATCTTACATGTGTATTAAACCTATCTGAAGCCTGCAGCTGTGCTGGTTGGACAAAGAGAGCAGGGTGATGCTTTTGTTATAAATGAGTCCCGTTGCTGTACAGACAACCTGGTACAGGAAAAAGGCAGATGTCCCAGTCCTGCCTCAGGCTACAGGCCTCTCCACTGAGGGCTCCTGTATAGCTCCACAAGACGACCTTTCTTTAAGTCAGGCCACCAGCCCCCACAAAGTGATTCAGCATGTATACATGTGTCTGAGCACAAAGCAAACAAGAAATCTCCAGCAAACTAATATTTCCTAAATACTTGAATCACAAGAGAAGGTTACAAAAGGCCAAAGTGCTGGCAGATGTCCTAGTGCTATAAAAAAAAAAAAAAAAGGGAGGTGGCGGGGGGTTAGGGAAACCAGGGTAAGTGTGAACAAGAGGTTAACTTGGGTAACTGCAAAAAGGACCCGGAGAGAGACAAACAAAAAAAAAAAAAAACAAGTCTAATGTGCTGAAGTGGATGAGGTAGAAATGATCTATGATGTAGTCATTTGTAGCACAGCACAGACCACCCAACTCCAGTTCTCTGAGCTAGTGTGCTTTTAACAGCCTCACTTCTTCCACTGGACCCAATGCTAAAAAGAAACCAGCGTCTATGTTTAGCTTGTAAATGTTTAACCATCAATCAACATCATAAAACCCACTCTGGATCCTGACTGGATTCTCTCTCTCTAGTCACTTCAAGCAAGTCTCCTCCTCACGTCTCCCACCTTCCCTTGCTCCCCAACCCCCTCCTCATTATATTCCCTCAGCTCCACCACAGTGGTGGATCCTGGGCATATGCCACAGTGCCACTCCCCTTTTCTTTTTCCCCAATCTGCCCCTCTGCTCTGTGACAGCCATCAATCAGCTGCTGACGCCATGGCGACAGGGCCCGCAGGGAGCATTCGTCAGGCCCAGCGTGAATACGCTAGAGGCTTTACGAGCTCTGCCTGCCCTCACCTCCCCCACACGTAGACAAAGGCTGGGGGTCCAGTGACTTATACTGTCCACACACACACACACTTGCATGACCCCCAAACAAACACAAAGAGAGCTAACAGGAGAACGAGGGGCAACTACAAGACGTGAGCCTCAACCAATCGTATTCTCAATGCTCCAAACAACAGCAGCCCTCTGCCAGACACACATTTCACTGCTCCCTCATTTGCTTAATGTTTTCCATGTTCAGATAATGGCATCAGGACAATTAAAAGATGCACATTAATAGTTTAACTTGCACTTTCTCAATGTATATAATCCCATGTTTTCTCACATCTATAAATAAAAATTTGTCTTTAAAAATGTATGGGTAATATTCTTTTCCATAACATCATGTGATCCAAGATAATGTCACAAGACAAAAATGTATATATAAAACAAACAATCAAATGTAATCAATTACCTAGAAGCAGTCGGTTATCAACAGAAGTTGTCCAATGTCTAGATGAGTTAAAATAAACAAGAGTTGTGCTTCCTGAAAGGGCTGACCAACACTGTAGCCTTTTTTTAATGCTCCCAGGTCACCTGGTAGATCAGGAGGTCTGCTACCCTGACAACACTATCTACAAAGAACAGGAACTAGATCTCCATTTTAACTCATTATTGTCTGATAAACCAACTGACCAAACAATAAGATGCAGTGATTGCTGCAACTATCACCCACGTGTCTCCATCTTTGAATGGAATGCTGTAAAGAAATGGAAAAAAGAAGTTAAATCTTGACTTCTTCTCTTTAAAAAAATAAAAGATTGCATTCACCTTAACAACCCAGCATTCTGATGCGAGGTCAAACAACTGACAAATGTGTTTCCTTTTTTTTTTTATTGATCATGTAAAAATGTTTACTCTTGTTGACTGAAAGCAGAGAACGGTACAACAAATAAAGAAACTGGACTCTTTAAATTATTATCCTGAGCCTGCACATTAAAATCCTAATAAAAGATAAACTACCTCTAAAAACTAAAAGTCTAGGGTGACATGACATAAAATGAAAACAAAAAGCAGCTTCAAACATGTTTGTTTTGATTCCATTAGAATCATATCATGTTTTGATTCCATTAGAATCAAATCATTTCAGGTGCAATATCTCAACTTTCAAAAAGCAGTTTGGTTCTTGAATTCTCACACATTAAGACAGCTGCACATCTGTCAGATTAAGTAGCACACATAAATGTTGAAATATTGCACAGAACCTTAAAAGTGTTGGCTTGTATTTTTACAACAGAGGCAGGAAGCGAGGGGAGAAGGGGAGAGCACTTGACAGGTCTGACTCAGAACATACTGACATCAGCATCATTTTCCCAGAAATCTATAAAGTTCATTGTTGGATGCATCAGTCGACCTACCGACAGAGATGATGACAACTGATCAACCAAATTTACAGTGCGCACACATTGAAATAAGAAAAAAGCAGGTTAAGCACTGCCTGCAATCATTCCAAACATTATGAAACAGAAAGGGCCAAGATAAAACCTCTCAAAAATGAAAATTTACTTGGACATGAGTGTTGACCAACGCTTTGGTCTGATAGCTCCACAAACACAAAATCATTCTTTAATCCACAACCAAAATTAAAAGTAGCAACTCATCAAAGCCTGGAATGCAACACAGTTTTTCTTTTTTTTTTAGGCAGAAAACCAGCCGACAATGTGCAAAAGTTCCCATAAATACTACTCACGTAATCATGGAAGGCTTTTGCCTCGCTGGAGTGGTCACATGTCTCTCTCCTCTCTGGTGCAGCGCAGTATAGGTCCCAGAAAACACTGTGGGGAAACACAATGGTGAGGAACCCAAACAAACTAGTGGGACGGATGCATTACAGAGACACGACACTTACCACCACCAGGAATGTAGGAATCCAGGGGGTTCTCCAAGTGTGATGTTTTTCTCCCATCGGATCTAAACAAGTTGCAGTCAAGATAAGATAAGATTAAGTTCATTGATCTCTTGGAGAGGGAGGGGGTGGGTTCAAAATTATACAGTAGAGAATTTATGCAAATGTAGAATATTTAGAAAAAAAAATAAAAAATGATGTGACTTAATATCAAAATCTTCATCAAAAGTATTCATGTATGAATGATTGTCAAAACACATTTGTGGATTGAAATGATGAAATTGTTGAGCTTTTACCACAAATTCAACATACCTCTGATAGAAAGGTCTGTGCAGACTTCTGTGCTCCTATGTGTAACAAATATTCATAGACATATAGAGCCAACCTGTTTGGGATACACAAAATAATTATATATATTAGACACGTCAATGTGATATCACGTTATTATGTCCACCATGTACACAGTGAGAGTGGAGTCGGGCCCTCTGAACAATGGCTGCCAAATAGCCTGTACCACCAAAATTAACCAAGGACTGGAAACCACGTCGAGCCTAGTCCACCTTTCACTGCATTTCGAAGATAAAGGGAAATTGTAAAGGCTTGTGTGTATTTCAGCGTGTTACTGTGAGACGTATTAAAAGCAGCAGCAGCCTGTTGTGTATTGGCTGGGCAAACTGTGTTGGTGGTGGCACTGATGGGGCTGAACACAGGGAGATAAAAACGGAGGCACAATGCAGAGAACAACGCTCTGAAGCACCGAGCTGTTGTTATGTTATCCAACCCGAGGCTTTAACTAAGTGCACCGCGGAAATAAGAGCCAAATGGCTGGTTAAAAAACACAGCCACGCCGCGGCGGGAGGTGCTGGTGAAAAGCTTGAGGTTAGCAGAGCACAGAGAAGGAATGGCGAGCAGACAAGGCGGTTCATTCAATTCCTTCCTGCTGCTCGTTCGTCCAGCGAACAACAGAGCGCAGCAGGCAGCAATTTATGAGCCGCAAAAAACACACCACAACACACGGTTTTCCCCGCTTACTTCTCTCGTGCCTGGCCGTCCGACGGAACCGGGGTGCCTTTTCCTTTGGGGAACATGGTGTGGTGCGGGAGGACGACCGTCGTCTCTTGTCTTTTTGTCGTTATTTCATCTGTCAGACCATCGCGACCCTCCAACCGCACTCCTCAACCCGACGAGTCAACCAAGCTCGTCCGGGGGGGAAGAGGAGGAGCTTAGCCCGACTGACGCGTCTGACAGCCAATCACAGTGCAGCAGTCGCTTTAAGGTCGGCCTTTGAGTGATTTCTGTTTCATTGGTACCTGCGATAAGATCGAGATAAAATGATTAGCATCCTATGTTTATTTAGCTTCGTTGCTCTTTCTTACTACCATTTTGTAAAGGAAAACAACAAACTTTGTACTCACTTAATTTTTCCTTGAGCAAAGTGTTGATATTCAAGGTCTCTAAGGTATACAAGGACTCAATTCCTTGTTGTTTCATGTTCTCCTAGAGCACGTGCTTCCTAAACTTTATTGCCCCATCAGGGGGCATGGGACCTCCGTGTACCCCTTAGCCTAGTTGTTCTAAAACGTTTTTGTCTCAAGTACCCCCTTTCTCTTATTTCTGAATCCAAGTACCCCCTTTGTCCGACTGCAACATCTTGCTCAGAAAACTATTTTTTTTAAAAAAAAAACAACAACAACTATAGAGTGTATTGATGGAATGAATGAGTGATCTGACACACATTTTTAAGAATTTAATTTTATAAATAAGTGGAAAGAAACAATATTTTTGGGTGCAGTGGTTCCCAAGTTTTTATGGATCACGACCCCATTTTGATATCAAGAATTTCTAGCCACCCCAAAGACATTTTTGATCTTAGCTCATATATATATTGCATTTTAGTTGAACTAGATTTATATTTATCAATACAGTTGTTTGTGTGTGTGTCATTTTCATTAAAATAAATAAATAAATAAATAAATGTTTACATTCTTTTATTTAAAAAATCGATTCTAATTTTTCAGAAATTTTAGGCGGCCCCACATAGGGTCCCGACCAATATGTTGAAAAACACTGATTTCGTGGCTCCTGAATAGATTATGTCTATATTTATTTCTGATGTTTTGCTCATTTTAGAATTTGAACCTTATACCTTTTGGTGTATTTTAAATAGTTGTGCCACAAATTATTATTATATATATGGATGAAAAAAAAAGTCTGTCTGCAAGTTAAAAACAATGTTAAAATATAAACAGACACATGTTTCTGTGTACCTCCAGAGAGGTGTTCAAGTACCCAAAGGGGTACACGTACCCAAGTTTGGGAACCACTGTAGATAGCATTGGTATCTTCCAGGAATTAAAATTTACCATATATAGTACAAAAGTACTACAGAAGCGGATTCAGGCCAACTTTGATGGAGAAAATAACTTTGGGCAAATTAAGAATAAAGTCGAAATGTCTCTATTAAAGTTGACATTTTGAGAATAAAGCTGAAATATAATATTGAGAACAAAGTCAAAAAGAGGACATAAAGTTGAATTTTTGAAAATAAACTCAAAATACACTATCGTGATAAAAGTTGAAGGTTTGGTAATTAAGTAAAATCTACGGAAGCAGACTAGGGCCAATTCACCATATACACAACAGTCTCAATCAAAACTGGCCCTAATCTGTTTCCGTACAGCTCCTCAATAGCCACAGATGGGACTTCCACACTTGTCTGTTTTTTCATACCTAACTTTGAAGTATAGTTTAACGTATTCATTGATAGACAACAATTTGTAGATGGTCACAATCTGCTGTTTGTTGTCATATGGTGAATTGGCCCTTGTCAGCTTCCGTAGATTTGACTTAATTAGCAGACCTTCAACTTTTATTTATATTGTATTTTGACTTCATTTTCAAAATTTCATCTTTAATATAATTTTTCGACTTTAATCTTGACATTATATTTCAACTTTATTCTCCAAATTTCAACTTTAATCTCAACATTTTGCCATTATTCTCAACATTTGTCTTTATTTTTGAATTTCCCAAAATTATTTTCTCCTTCAAAATTGGCCCTAATCCACTTTCTGTACAGAACTGTCTGTAATCTGTTTTGTGTTTTTTTTAGGTTTCGACGTTATACAAAGTTTACGAGACAATACAAGATACGGGGAACACAACAACGATATGGGTCAATATTTTAGGAAAGGGAAAAAAGACAAACTATGGGCATACTTACATACTTTGCAGAAAGTTTCACTGCAAATAGAATGCAAAAACAGAGTGGCATTCATACTAGTTTAAAATTAAAACAAAAATAATCTCATCATCATGACATTACTGAAAAAATCTATGGCATGAACTTTTTACAAGTTTTTTTTTTAAAAAAAAACATTATTCCATGGACCCCAAAGCTACAGCTGAAGGAAACCTTGGGTTCCACGGAGCCCAGTTTGACAACCCCTGCACCTCTACATGCCTGTGCTATTTGTAAACTTTTATCAACATTTTCCTTCTTTATTGGTAATTCCCAAACCAATTAAATCACTATCCTTAAAGTTGCGACCTTATTATTTACTCCACTTTTCTGCAAGTTTCTCTTGAGCGCCACCTTAAAAGCGGGGGGTGCGCAAGGGGGGCGGGTTTGACTCCGCCCCTTCTGCTTGCAACAGTGAAACTTTTCCAATGTGGGCGTGTGTCTGTTGTCGTCGCAGCATGACTACACACTTTGATCTGTTGCAGTCTGTCCTCATGTGTTGCATTTAACGTGTCGTCTACTTTCAAAGGACTTCATTTCCTCTCAAAGCTCAGCTCTAACGTTAAAAGACAGTAAGGCCTTTTGTGTTTGTGTCACTTGGTCATGTCTTTGCATGTGTGTTGATCTAGAATTAGCAGATGATAGCTACTGTTTATGTCAGACTGAAATATCACATCAGTCACTTCATGTCGCAGCTGATTGTAACTTTCACATGTTTGTGATGAGTTCATGGTGTATGTTGAGGAATCTGTCAGAAAAACAAATAAAAAATCCATGTAGAGGTCATGGCACCCTTGCCACTGAAAACAAGAAAAACCATTCCTGAAGCAGAAGTTGTGATTAACCACTGAAGTTGGAACTTAACAAATATGTTCCAGTAGTGGCTCAGTCTAGGCCTGTAAACAAAGTGTGTTGCAGATAATCTTTGTAATTTGTGATCGGCGAGAGACATGCCCCAGCCTGCAACTTAGAAAAAAGAAAGACAGGTTGTGCAAATTTGCATTGCATTGGAGCACATTGTAATTACAAGGCACTTCTTGATCCTGTTCCTACAGTAAGAGCTGAAAACATGTTGGGCAATTCGTCAGAGAACAAGCCCCCCTTTGCAGATTATAACACAAAGCTTTTTATTAAGAGTCTTATGTTGCATTGGCATTGTGAGACAAATGTCATTGTGCAGGTTTTAGAAAAGCTGCAAAACTGTAAGATGGTGAGTTTCTTAACATTAGATTTGCCTTTCTAGAAACTCTTATTGTTGACACAAGTTAATGTTTACGTAAAACATCTCACAGAGATGCAGGTTCTTCCTAACACTTGTACTTGCACTAATAGGCCTGACCTCTTCTGCAGCATTACAGCCACGAGTGAGCAGTCGCTGTCAAAGATGTCAAAAGAGGACAACATAGACAATATGTTGGACCCTTTGTTCATCCAAGAGAGTGGAGAAGTCTACAGGAACCCTACTCAGGTGCAGATGAGTCAAATCGTCCTACCCTGTCATGCCAACCACTGTGGTGAGCTAAGTGTCGGACAGCTACTGAAATGGATGGACTCCACAGCCTGTTTGTCTGGTAGGGAAGCTTCAGAAAGCATGGAGAGCCAACACGTTTTATGTAGGAAAACGTGATTATGTTCTAAGACCATCAGTACAGCTGCATGCATTTTGAATAAATAAATAAAAAGAGACAGATGTTGAAATACGCATCACATATTTTATTTTTTTTTATAGCCAAGCATTTGCTTTAAGATTGCTTAAGTCATTACTGCCATAAAAGTTGCATCAGTTCCTTTTTAAAAAAAAAAAAAAAAATGGACAAACTGTGTTTACATTTACATCTAAAGCTTCTTTTGTGATAGTTTTATTAAATGTTTTTTTATATATACACATATAAACAGAGATTGTGCTGAATAAAGACAGTATTGATTGAATGTTTGTAAGCTGTGTGTGTTTTGGTAAATGGTTACATGAAAATGTAAGACTTGCTAAAGTCATAAACAGTCAAAAAAAATACATAACCACACGTTCAAAAACTATAAAAAGATGTGGAAAACAATAAAATTTGATTCTCAAGAGACCATTGATAACCGTTCAGATTAAAGTCAAATTAAAGTAAAGTTTATCATACAGTAGCTGATTTCCTTCTATCGTTCTTTGTGAGGATCTGCTTTATAATTGATGCCTTCCCTTTTCCCAGCTGAGAGACATTCTGGGGTTTCCTGTGTTACTGCATCAGTGGACGACATTAACTTTGAACACACAATAGAGTAAGTCATTAACTTCAGTGTCGCTCTATAAAGGTTTAGCTTTAACCAACTACTGGCTGCAGAGACCGACCAGTAGTAAGACGTTTAATCTGAGGTGAAAGAAAATGTGTCATTGTGCATTAATATTTTACAAAAAATAGAGACCCCAATGCTGGATGGTATATTACGCTCCTTGATTTGTCCAAGTCTGAGGAAATAAATCCAAGCTTTTGAAAATAACTCCGATGACTCAACAACTGTCTGTCACTTTTTAAGAAGAACCATTTAAGCAGACTGAAGTAAGTGTAACCAATGCAGTTTGTTCCTGACTATGTTAAAAAACAACAACAAACAAATAAATAAATAAATAAATAAATAAATAAATAAATAAATAAAATTACTTTTTGAGACCAGTTTTCATGTGAAAACAACAGGGGGAATGTTTTTGGTATTAAAATTTACTTGTAGCACTAGGCTAAAGCTCCTGTTTCCCTGTGTTTGTGGTTTTTACAATGCAATGTATATGAAAACATGATGCTTGAAGTCCAATTCAAGCCACTAAATTATGACCTTGAATGCTGTAGAATAACTCATTGGGTGTGACCCTAGTGGTGGTAGGGTCTTAGACAAAATAGAAGTTACTATTTGGAAACAAAGAATTAGATAAGACAAATTTTTGTGAGGGTAAATATAAGGTTAAAAATGGACTTTTGTTTATATTGGGAAGAGTATCTGAGAGGTCTGACCTGTCGTTTTGTTTACCAGCAGTATGTGCCGTCATGTTGTACCGTCTGTTGATAGTAAAAAGACTGTCGCCCTCAGGGTGGGAAAGGTTGTGAACATAACTGCGAAAGTCAACAGAGCCTTTACGTCCAGCATGGAGGTGGGTGGATATATTTTTTTAATATATAGTATTTATTTATACATATAGTTTAAGTTTAGTTAAACTATTGCCGTGTTTAAATTAGAGAATATTGTGAGTGTTTTTAATTGCAGGTGGGTATATTGGTGATGTGTGAAGATCTTTACACGAGCCATCAGTGGAAGGTTTGTCGTGCCTTCGCTACATTTGTTGCCAGAAGAACTGAAGCTGGAAAGGTTAGAAACCAGGGCTGCAAAATGTTCTACTTGAAGATTATTCATCACTTCTCCAAATATGTGTGTGTTTTACATGTTTACAGGTCCAGCTGAAG
The DNA here is from genome assembly GCF_900634775.1 of Gouania willdenowi. Lineage (NCBI taxonomy): Eukaryota > Metazoa > Chordata > Actinopteri > Blenniiformes > Gobiesocidae > Gouania > Gouania willdenowi. Next base: position 21,933,980 of record NC_041047.1, on the reverse strand, counting down.
CAGGTGATTCCGCACACACAAATGGAGCAGATGGAGTACAGTCTGGCAGCAGAGAGGAGGAGGATGAGGCTCATCCATGCTGAGATTATTACAGACCTACTGAGCTGCAGCACCGCTCAGCTGGGTACAGACATGAGGGTTCGTAACATGCAGCTCTCCAAAATCACATTGATTTGATGCTCCTGTTTTTTTGGCTTTTTACCAGGAGAATGTCAGACTCAGGAGTACAAGGACGCAGTGCCAGCGGAGCGAACCCGGGTTGAGAGTGTGGAACTGGTGCTGCCGCCTCACGCTAACCACCAAGTCAGCACCTTTGGAGGCCAGATCATGGCCTGGATGGAGAACGTAGCTACAATTGCAGCAAGGTAAACACCCTGGCCCTCATTTATCAATGAATGTACGTTCAGATCTGAGCGTACGTTAGGTGTACAACCATATTCACGCAAGCTTCGGTATTTACCAAGTCTGACGTGAGCAGATTTGTGGTGCAACACAGCAAAATGCACCCATGTTTTATTAGTCTATTATTATGTTGCATTTGTATTTTCACCACAGCTCTGTACAGCACTTTGTGATTTTATCTGCAAAAAGCACTTTATAAATAAATTACTTAGATTATTATAAACAAATTAAACTAAATAAAAATAATGAAAAAAAAATTCCACAATATGACTGATACCAATTTTTTGGTTTTCTTTTCACGGAATACCGTATAATAAACTTTTTACAGGTTCATCAAGTGTTCGTACACATGCACGGGACGCGCTGCTATGCTTTGTATCATAAAATGAGGTGCTATATGGAGGAAATAGGACCTTATTCATGCTTTTAAATGGAAATAGTTCTTTAAACTATTATGCATGCATTGCAGTAATTGGTAATGTGATGAATTATAGGTGAAATTGGCTGACGGCATAATAAACACAGTCAAGTAACAATATTTAGTCATTTTTAAGGCTTTTTTTTTAAAGCGTTTGGTCGTTAATAAGCGTGCGGACCAAGGCTGATATAAACGTCATATCCATGTGTGTCTCTCTCTGTTGTGAAGTTTCTCGCAGCGCACACAGGGGGTCAGACGTCACTTGCTTGGTAACTGATTCTCTTTCACAGAGCATTTAAATGTGCTTCTTAAATTCCAGTTTTCACACGTTCAAAAAGCACATTTTTGTTTCGCTCCATCTAAGATGTAAGGATGGCGATTTTCATCTTGGAAAATGTTCTTTTCTTGTTTGACCTCTCAGTGGGCGGGGCCTCCGAAACAGGAAGGCGTAGCAAGTTAATGACGATCGAATTCAGCCACCGCATTTATTAACACCCGATCATTTGTACGCTGGGATTGGTCAGATACGAATGTTTCATAAATCACACGTGGGTAATGTCGTACGGCTAAATGTACACTCAGATTTGCAACCATTTTCCCGCAAGGTTAATAAATGAGGGCCCCTGAGTGTACACATTTTTGTATATCTGATAAATAAGTTTGTTGCAGAAGGAAAATTCTAAACTTTTGTCTGTATTAAGTCTGTACTTTTTAATTCTGTCAATACAAACCTGACGTCGACTTTGCTTTAGCCGCCTTTGCAATGCTCATCCAACCCTGAGGACCATCGACATGTTTCATTTCCGTGGGCCGTCTCACATCGGTGACCGACTGGTGTTAAAAGCCATTGTTAACAACTCCTTTAAGCATAGGTGAGTAGCCACGCTACACAGATAATACAGACATAATGCTCATGCCTTTATGGACCCTCATGCCTGCATGCGTGCTGTGCTCCAGCATGGAGGTGGGAGTGTGTGCTGAGGCCTACAAGGGCGGAGAACCTCTGCGTCATATAAATAGTGCTTTCATGACCTTTGAAGTGCTGGACGGTGAAAGGAAAGCCTGCACGTTGCCACGGATACGACCCGAGCCTATTGTAAGTGTGATATTTTTGTACCTCCAACATCTTTTGGAATCTGTCAAAACTGTGTGAATACAAAGCTAACGTGGCCACACATTGAATAATAATGACTGTATATATTCTGATATTATAATAATTATCTGATGTGTTGTTGCGAGAGTACTTCTGCTCTGAGGTTTGCATGTTCTCCCCGTACATTCATTAAAGCAGTGGTTCCCAAACTTTTTCTGCTGTGCCCCCTTTGGAAAAATGAAAAACTCCCAGGGTCCTCCCTATCTTGACAAATGAATAAATGAGTGACCTTTTTCAATTTTTAAAAATTATTATTCAAATCTAAAAAAAACAAAACCAAATTAATAATTGCATTCACATATTTCAGAACAGTAATAAAGCTCTTTATTATTAAAGTGCAAAGAGGAAAAAACATTTTCTATTTTTCATGTGTAAGGTTCGGCAAGGCCCCACCCCCTTCCCTGTCATGACGTCATGCCCCCCAGTTTGGGAACCACTGCATTAGGGGAACACAAATTAGCTAATGGGGGGGGGTGCGATCTCTTTGTTGAATGAATGCAAATACCTGCTTGTTTTAAATTGTTACCGTGTATTATACTGGTATAATTATCCATTTTTGGTTACCTTTACCATTCATAGTTGCTGATAAACCAACAAAATATGACATGAAATGCTCACGGGCAGCACACTTAGCATGTCTGCCTCACAACAAGAAGGTCCTGTAGGTTTTCTACCCCCAGGGCAAACACATGGGTCTTCACCCCATGCGAGTGAGGGTTTTCTCAAGGTACTCTGGTTTCCTCCTGACAGCAAAAAATATACATGTTAGATTAATTTAGTGGCTCCAAAACCTTTTCTTTTCAGCCCCCATTGCAACAAAATGTCAACAAAATGGGTAAAAAAAAACAAAAAAACTCCAATGTAATCTTTATTGAAAAAAAATAAAAATAAATTGTGACTATTCTTCAAAAAAGGTAAAAATATTTACTGGAGTTTCTAGATTGTCCATAGGAGTGAATGGGAGTGTGAGTGTCTGTGTTTGGCGTCCTGTCCGAGCGGGTCAGACGATGCATGAATGCAACAATGAAATTTGCAATGTAAAATATTAGTGCTTGTTATATAAGCTGCTCACCTGTTTTATAGGACGGGAAAAGACGTTATAAAGAAGCTATTGCCAGGAAGAAGATTCGTCTTGATAGGTAAAAAAAAATAAAATACTCTCGGGAGTTTCTACATTTTTTATGATAAATAACAATGGATTGTATTTATTACCAATTTATTCATTGTTTGTACAAAATGTTCAAGTTTATCAACATTTGTTTTTGTTTCTACAAATTTATCACTGCTGGGTTTATTAATGTTTCTAGGAAATATATTGTCTCTTGCAAGCACACTGAAGTGCCAGTATCTGTGCCCTGGGATCCAAGCAACCAGGTACTTCATGTCATTTGTTTTTAGAAGCCTAGCGAAGATGATCAAATGTCCTAATTATTCCTGAAATCATGACTTTAGCCGTAATATGTTGCTATGATGATGCTTTTTGTTTATTCAGATGTACCTGAGCTACAATAATGTCTCTGCTCTAAAACTAATGGACACCAGGAACAACTGGGTTTTAACATCTGAGAAAAACAAGGTTAGCGCTGTCTGTGTAACTATCCTCAATACAGTTTTTTTAAAAAAAATAGATCCAGGTGCTGGGTGTTGACTATAAAAACCATTTGTGATCATTTAATGTATGTAAATATGTATAAATATATGAATCATAAAAGGTTTAATTATTAACTGTTGGATTTTTTTTATTCATGAAATGCAACAAAAGATGTTCTCCGTTAATTTGTGTTAAGCGCTAAAATCCATATTTAATTCACAGTAATTCAATAAAGTGCAACTCTATGGGTCTTGTATGACATTAAAATAATTTCATAAAATGTAGGCTTTGTTTTTATTTACTGTATCTGTCATTAACAAAATGTCAAAATGTAATAATATTTTAAAATGTTGCAAATTCCCAACTATAAAAATCTAATTAAAAAAAATTGCTAAAACTTTTGTGATGTAACTGTCATAAATAAATAAAAGTCACATGATTACATTACACTTACTGGCTTAACAATCAACCTTGGAGAAGACTGAATTTATTTACCGGTACATTGGATGAATCTAAAATCTGAAATCTACACATTGTTGGAGCAATATTATTACTAAAAATGACCTGATAATGTATTTAATTACTGTATTATTACGTTTTTATTCACCTTAATTTACACCTTGATTCTGGCATTTTTCATTCAAATGTTTTCTTTTTTGTTTTTTTTACATGGTTAGATGCCCTCTTGTCTAAAAGACTAGCTCTATAATGTACTTAAATGTGATACCATTCAAACCATGAAGAATTTTGAGTTTAATAAACCGATCAAATCCTCTCTGTCAATGCGTTTATAGGTCAGACTGTACACACTGGAGGAAAACCACATGTTGTTTTTCAAAGTGGTGATGTGCGTCAGCGTCCCTGCTGAGCAGACCTTCCACCTACTGTCAGATCTGAGGAGGAGAAAAGAGTGGGACCGCCATTATGAGTCAGTACCATGAACACATGGCATTAAGAACCGTCTAGTTCAGTGCACTATATATTAAGTGCAGTCATTCTTGAAACAAAGAGCGGAAAGTGACGGGTTTAATGTTATTCTGTACTTGCCTTTCTTTCTTTTCCATCGGAGAATGTTTGTACCCTATGTGTATGTGATGCAGGGTTGGGGTAGATTACATTTTTCAATTACAATTACGTCTTCAATTATCCATGTTCAATTACAACTTGATTATGATTACACTGACCAGCATTTTCTCCCATTTTACCACAATTACAATCATTATTTTTCACTGAAAGACAAGATTTGTGTCTTTAAAAAAAATTTAACTTTTCAAACAAAAACAAAAAAATCACTTCAATCAAAAAAATACCTTTTCAATAAAAAAATCAAAAATAACTATTTTCAATCAAAGACAAAAAGTGTTCAAATGCAAAAAAAAAAAAAATTTGAGACCCAAATAACTTTTTTTTTTTATTGCAAAGTTTTTTTAAAAATTGAATAATAAAGATACAAATCTACCTCCATATAACATGGTTCCCCAGTTTTGCGTTTATTTAAATTGTAATTGACAGTTTTTTAGAATTTTCATGCCAATTACTATTACAAAGTCAATTTTCTGAACTCAGTTACAATTCGATTATGATTACAACAGTAACAGATTTTTTTCAATTACCATTAAATTATATTTACAATTGTAATTAATTATGAATTGCATGATTACATTTACAATTGACCCCAACCCTTCTGTGATGTAAACTGCAGACAAATGACTGTATAAATGAATTCAGCAGCATGTGATGCAAGGTTTATAATCCAAGCATAATGTAACCTGCAGGGAGTGTGAGGTGATCAACCAGGCTGATGAGGACGACACCCTTTATCGCATAACTGCACCTTCTGTCAGGAAAGGGGGCAAAGGACAGGACTTTATCTTGTTGGCCTCGAGAAGGAAGCCATGCGGTCCCAGGTGTTGTGAAGCAACCATATATTTGACTTTTGATGACTTTGATTTGTTGCTCATTGTCTGTGTTTCAGCAGAAAAAAGTATTTACAGTGTGAGATTATATCATCCTGCACTTCCACCTCATGATGCGATTGTTTCTTGACCCTCTCAGGGATCCGTATCTGATCGCTCTGCGATCTGTTACTTTGCCCACACACCCCCCCACTGAGGAATGCACGAGGGGAGAGGTGCTCTGTGCTGGCTTCACCATCTGGGAGGAGTCTCCGTCTGACACCAAGGTGGACAAACAGAGGGGGCTGCAAACCCCTTGCATTGCATGTTTTTCAGAAGCTTACTACATTTAATAGGGGAGAGTGGAGCATATTTAGGATCACTACAATCATAGTTTTGTCGCTAACTAATATATCTGCATATATTTCAGGATGTTGTGCATTCCTACAGACAAACAGAATGAGTGTAAACGTAACTGTTTGGAAAAAATACAGTAGCTTGTTCAAAAAAAGTGGTCTCGTGGCACAAGTGTGGTAAATTGAGCCGTATCCCTTGTTTTGCGCATGATATCCACTCTGTAATCATACAAATGCACAATCTTAATAGAATATTTAAAACATATAGGCTACAGTCAAAATGCACTTATTAAGTGTATAGAACCTCTGGACAAATAAATGACTCAACTTATCCCAGAGCTGCCATTTTGACTTTATTAGTCCCCACAGCTCAAACGATGCACTTTTTTGCTAGGTTTATTACCTCATGTTGTAGCTCATAAAAACCACAATTGATGTATAAAACAAATTTGAAATAATCAATTTAAATCCAAACACAATTCTCATTAAATGTATGATCAACTAATATCATTTTCAAGAGTAAAAAATGCTTTTTTTTTTTGGAATAAATGTTTAACCACTTTACTTAAGTGGTTCTTAAATTCACAGACTCCATGAAATTATGCTTTCCTCCTAAATATGTGGTCAGATGATCAATATTTTTTAAAGTTTCTGAGTAAAAAGGGATGGCTCAACTTACCCCACTCTCCCCATATCTGCTAAAACTCACACCAACAAGCTGAGGAAACCTGCTCTCTACTGTTCTGCTTCTGTTCCAGATCACCTACTACAACCAGGCCACACCGGGCGTCATCCCCTACATCTCCACCGACATCGCTGGCCTCTCCTCCAGCTTTTACAGCTCCTTTGCTGCCTGTAGTCAGTTCCTGGAGGCCAACAAGGATAATGTGGTCACCCTGCCAAAATCCTCACTGTAACACAGCCTGCCTGCAAAGAGCGAGAATAACCTGAACTCCATGGCCCCTAGTGTGGAGACAGAGCTGCTATAAAATACAGATAAATTCTAGCATGGCATGTTGAGATCACAAAGCACTCCTTTCTATACTATTGATTTGTTTTTGTTATTTTCAGAACGCACAGCTTTTTTTGTAGAAAATTAGAAATCAATGAGCGTGTGGAATGTTTAGGAGAATTTCTGGAATTTTAAGTATCTTCTTTCATGTTTTATTAGAGCCTAAATAATAAAGGAAATGTGCAATAGTATTTTAAACATGGGTGGGTAACCTTAAAGTATGCACCCTTTTTAAGACAATAGTGTTTTTAATAGTACCTACATTTTAAACGTATAATAAAACTGGAATTTTTTTTTTAATGAAATATAATCAAGTCAAAGAAATGTCCAAGCTGATAAGCACACAATGTTCAGAAAACAAAAAATAACTGCACAAATGCAGATGTTTACTTGAACTAATTTTTTTAGAAGCTGTCACAATATCAGAAACAATAAACGGAGCGGTGCATTGTGCTCGTTTTTCTCTGCATTCTTTGACTACTTCTACAAAAAGGAGAACAGAGCATGCAGTTGTGTCACCCATAGCTTATGATTTCAGGAGTGTACGAGGTCTACCAGGCCTGCAGAGGAGATTGAGTAAAACATACTTTACACAAAGGGTTTAAGGAGTTTGTGCGTCTGGATGAATTCTAGGTATTTGGTTTATTTCTCAATAAGTAAATAAATAATCTTCTTTCTGCAGAGCTAAACAGGAAAAAGTAAAATTGGTGATTTACCCCAGTAACAACAGTTTAGTATATGATTTTAAATTGTTAAGGCATAAACCACTATAGTGGATCATCATTATAATGCTTTGAACACATGAATGCAATGCAACAGAGATGATCAACTTTAATCACAACTGGGGCCACAGAAATGTGGTTTTCTTATCCAGGGGCCAGATTATTTACATTCATGTTAGCGTTTAGAATAGAAACCAATCTGAGCATTAAACACCGATAAAGAATAAAGGCAAAGTGTTTTGTGTGTTTTTGTTGTCGTTTTTGTGTATTTTTCTGTTATTTGTCTGTTGTTTTCAGTAATAACATATTATGATATGTTATGTATCTGTTGTTCTTTATAAATTATAATTTTGTATGTTTTCAGAGTAATTTTGCTGTAATTTTTGTCAGTTTTTTGCAATCATTTGGTGTCTATTTTGAGTAATTTTGTGCATTTATTTTGGGGGAAGCATAAAATTAATTAAATTCAATTTAACTCTATTTATATAGTGCCAAATACAAAAATAAGTCGTCTCATCCCAAAATATAGTTATGATGAAAAAAAACAAAACAACATTCCCACATGAGCATTAGTCCAAGGGCCCCAGTACAGTGTTTAACTCTTTCCATTCCTGCATGTTTGTGTTAGATTATTATGTTTTCTAAATTAATGTTTTGATTTTATTTTTCATTTTTGTGTGTGTGAAAAGTTTAATCATGACCTGAAATTCTATTTTTGATTAGTGTTATTTTACACAACCTTTTTGTATGAAAAACTTTCTCAAATGACATATATTAGTTTGTTATTTATTTATTTATTTTTTTAATATAAATATACTTTACCCAAACCTAATCTTCACAACAAACCACTGTTTGGGTTTAAAACTTAATAACAAAATAAAAAATTACATTAGTTTTCATCAGCTTAGTCTTTTTTGCCACATATTTATCCTTTCTGGCAGTCAACCAATCCCACATCATCTCCACTTGTTGTCATGGAGATTTAGGTCCTCTGTGCATTTTTCTAGAAACAGCACCAGGAACAAGACTGAAATGAAAAATGATTGTGGTTGTTGCAGACCATATGTTACCATGGTAACATGTGAACCCCTGCAAATGAATGGTCATAACACAGGCTTCATTCGAAGAGAGAGGTGCACTTGGTCATGATCATGTTTAGCATTAGAGCACATGGCCCAATTGTTACTAAAGTGCAGGCAAAACATGACAATTACATCTTTACCCATGGTGGTAAAAGCAGGAAAACCACTTACAGAGATGGTTTTTTAAATTAAATTAATATTTGTTGGAGCAGCTCAGTGATGTAGGGGTTAGAATTTCAGCTTTAAAGCAAGATGGTGCTGCAGGGAGCTGGGTTTGTGGAGTTTACTTGTATAGGTTTTCAGCATGTTCAAAAACGGTGGAATTTATCATAATTATTGGACGGCCTAATTGATCAGCTGGGCAAGTGAATGGGTGTATGAATGTGATATCTGTATACGGTACAAGTTTTTTTTTAAACATCTGTTTATTATCTTTTATATTATATTAAATATTTATCTGGATACAGTACATGTGTTGGACCTGTGACAGATTTGCATCCATGCCTTACACTCAACATGAGCAGGGATTCACCATTGTAGAGGATTATTTCTATTCCTGCATTTTAAAACAAGCATGAATTTGTACTAAATTATTGAATGCACTTGAACGTTAACAATGGTTGGGTTTAATGTAAGGTTGGCTCCTTTTGCAGCTAAAACAGCTTTATTTCTTCTGGAAAGGTCTTCCATGAGGTTTATAAGAATTTTCTTTCAAAAAGCTCTGGGGTGAATGTGACTGCCTATTTGCGTTCTATTGGGTTGATGTTAGGACTGGGCGTAGGGATCAGGATAAGGCCCATCCCAAAACTAGGGCTGGGCGATATGAACCAAAACTCATATCTCAATATTTTTTCTCAAAATGGTGATATTTGATATAGATCTTGATATTTTTGACTCAATAAAGTCTTACCAGAAAGGCAAACCTTGGTTAAATTGGCTGGTGCAAAATGCCACACAGGCACATTTATTAACGAAAAGCTGCACAATATGTTCCACTTTTGGATTTTCTCCTCTAAGAGACAGCACGTGTGAGTGAGTTCTGTAGTGTGGCTTGTTTAGGGGAAGGTCTGGGTTTGTCGATGTACTCAGTAATCCATCTAACTTTGCTTTTAATGCTGTTTTGAGAAGTAGCAAAAGCAGAAACGTCTTTACCAAATATTTGACATTACAATTAAATAATAATTTGTTATACACAATTTTATAATTTTCCATATGGCCAAAAATGGAAATATTGATATATCTTGAATCTCGATATATTGCCCAGGCCAACCCAAAACTATTTCCACAATGTTGTAATCATGAATTTGTTACAAATCTCTGAAATATTGACACAATGAGAAGAAGAAAATAAAATAAAAGTTGACCAAAAACTTTATTTTTCTCAATTTTTAAAATAATTTTATAATGTGCCTTTCACTTCACTGTTAACATACCTTAGATTCAGGTTTACAGTTAACATGAAAAGAATAAAATGTATTTCGGCTTGTGTGTTATAAATGACATAAAGACTGAAAATGAAGTTACACCTATATCATTAAACCCAACGAGTCCAAAGACATTTTTAAAGATTACAGAACGGTATTATACAGTAAAATACATAAATAAATAAAATACATTTTTCTCTATGTATGTGTTATTTACAGACACGCTTTTTAGTTTATCACGCGTGCGCGTGTATTATTTTGGTTGTCACACTTAGTCATGTGACCCGGAAGTATCTGAACGGTGACTAAAGCTGTTTGACGGGACATTACGATCATGGATTATAACGAGAGGCTGCGAAACGCAACAAGAGAGAAGCTAAGAAAACTCGACTCTTTGCGTGGTTAGTGAATAGTTGTCTGTCTGTCTGTCTGTCTGTCTGTAGTGTTTCAGAGACTGTTTATACATACCTACAGGTGAAGAGGTGCAGTCTGAAGAGTTCTGGGACGTAGTGTTGGTGACTGCGGTGGATCAGAGCCAGAAGGAGGCATATGAGCTGCAGATCAGAGACAAGCTCATCAGGAAAGAGATTCCCCTTGGAGTCCACTACAAGGTCCTCTCTGATCCTCCTGGACCCAAAATAGGTGACATGCGCACTCAACGTATTTTATCCACTTATTATTGGAAGTGCTACTGCAGACAGGATAAGGGGCACAACTTCCGGTGTGAGAAAATAGGTGGTAGTGCCCAACATTTGTATGCCAATAAAGATATTTGAGCTGTCTGTTTATCCTTAGCTATGTCCATTTCCTTAGCCTTTATAAATGTGTACACTAAGTTGTGAATTTTTTTAATTTATAGTTTTTATTTATCGTGATTTTTTATTGTTATTGTGATAAATACCATAAATAATTGGGATTTTTTTTTGGTCAATATCGTCCATCTCTTATATATATATATATATATCGCGTCACGTTACGATATATCCCGATATTAAAGTATAAGGCGATTATTGCAATTTTTTTTTTTTTTTTTTAAATATATGACTTAAGAAACAACTAATCTGTAAATGTGTACACCTTCATGAGAACATTCTGTATGAATATATATTTTATTGGCATATTTTACACTCTAAACATTGGCTTTAACATGCCATGTGCCACCAACTTAAAATAAAAAAATAACATATAATCTGCCTGTGGCTTTTAAACCAACTTTGACTTTAGTGCAACATTACTTTAGTGCAACTTAACTGAGGTATATGTCTAGATCATCAAATAAATGCAGAAAGTTAGTACTTTCTTCTTAGAATTTATTGAAAAAACACAAGCTGGTCAACATGCCCAGGTTTCAGTGCATTTCTTTGTGCAGTTACAATGTCTCCTGCAGTGGAAAAGACTTTCCTAGTTAAATAAAGGTAAAAAAAAAAATAGATACAATTTTTATTTTTTTTAAATTAAAAAGACTCAATGGATGCATTTAGAATCGATCTGAAAATCACGCGACGTAATATCAAGATATATTGCCGAATCGAGTTTTTTTCAACACCCACATAATAAATGTATATATTTATTACATGGAACGTTAGAGTTCAGAATCTATCAGGCCAGGAATAATTTTTTTTAATTTTTTTTTTTAAAGGTGCATTAAAAAAAAAACCGCAATCACAAGTGATCATTTCACTTATTTTCTCTTCTATAGGAAATGGGGGCTCCACTCTGTACGCACTCCAGTCTCTGAGTGATACTTTTGGAAAGGCACTGAGTGGACTGAGAGTCCTCTTGATTCATGCAGGTATTTACTTACAGTTTGTTTTTTTCATCCATCCATAAGGCCATTATTATTGATCAATGTAAAAAACAAAACATGAGCTATTTCATCAAATTGCGCTCACACACAAACCATCAGGAATAGGGGACAATGGGGATCTGAGGGGACTTGACCTTTGCATGCACGCTGTCCCGGGGTATTGTGCGATAGATCTTAAATCATCTTTATCTGATGAGGAAATTCATTGATTTATTGGATCACTAGTAGTTGCATCTATTTAGCAGTATTGGACCTGCTCATGGTGGAGGACTGGCATAACGGGGTCAGATATTTAGGTTATAGGGTTAGTGTAAAACAGACATGGGCAATTGGTGGCCCTCCTTCTAATTTTGTGCAGCTTCCAAAGTAGATGCACGAACAACATAAATCGAAAGTCACAAAATGAAAAAAAAAAAATGCTTGATATGAGAGTTAAAAGGATAAGTCAGTATCAAAGTTAACGCCTAACTCTTTTTAATTTTTTTTTTTACTATATTTACTGTAAAAGAACCAAAATAAAAGCCAAAAACAACCCATCACAACATTAAGGGGTTAACATTAAACACAAACAATCTAATCCACAAATACACATCTACAACCAAACCTCTTTGGTGAAGGTTTATTTTTATTGTATTTATGCATACTGCAATGCAATAATTCCCTTGTGTGTAGATCTATATGCTTTATCTTGCAGGGGGATACAGTCAACGTTTACCCAGTGCCAGCGCTCTGGGAAAAGTCTTCATGGCCTTACCTCTGGGTGAACCAGTTTATCAGATGCTGGAGTTGAAGCTGGCCATGTATGTGGATTTCCCATCCCAAATGAAACCTGGTGTCTTAGTGACGTGTGCAGATGATATAGAGCTCTACAGTATTGCAGAAGATGAAAAGGTTAGGTTTGATCAACCTGGGTTTACTGCATTAGCTCACCCCTCCCCACTCTCTGTGGGAACTAGCCATGGGGTATTTGTGTTGGACCAGCATGAAGAGTTTTCTAACTCGGAAATGAAGGCCACTTCCTGTCTGCGCTTTCTACACAAACCAAGCATTAATAAGATGCGAGACAGTGGTGCCATTTATAAAAAGGGAAGCAGACTTTCTTCTGAGTTTGTCTACACAGATAGCACCTATTATATTGACTTTGCTAGTGTAAAATCCCTTCTGAATTTGTTGAAAGAGTTAGGACCTTTAGACTGTGAGATTGATGCGTATGGGGATTTCCTTCAAGCACTTGGGCCTCAAGCCACCATCGACTACACCAACAACACTTCTAATGTCACCAAAGAGGAGAGCAGTCTGGTGGAAATCCGCCGAAAGATATTTAATCGTCTCAAAGGGACCCCATTGAATGTCATCCTCCTGAACAACTCAAAGTTTTATCACATCGGGACCACATCAGAGTACATCTTTCATCTGACTGAGGATGAGGCTCTGAGAGCTGAGCTGGGTCTCATGTCGTCAGCGTTCTCTTTGCACGAGGAGGAGAACTCGTCATCGTGTGTCATCCACAGCATCCTGGATCCCAGCAGCTCTGTGGGAGCTGGATCGGTGGTGGAGTATTCCAGGCTGGGAAAAGGAGCGTCGGTGGGCCGGGGTTCTATTGTCAGCGGTTGCTGGATCAGTCCTGGACTCTCAGTGCCTGATGGAGCATTCATGCACCTGCTGTGTATCAAACATCAGGAGCAAACCAAGTACGTCACTGTGTTCTTTGGTATTAATGACGACCTTAAGCGCAGCGTGCGCTCCCCCAGTTTTCTGCAAGACTTGAACTTATTTGGCATCAGCCTCGCAAATTGTTTACCTTGTTGGGAAATAGAGACAGAGTGTCTGAGGTTCTCGGGTGATTCATCCTCCTGTAATGTGTGGAACGCCTGTCTGTTTCCTATTTGCTCTGATCAGCAAAGCTCGTTGTTGGCCTCCCTTCAGATGCTGCAGGCCATCCTCACTGGCTCTAACTGTCCCCTTCCCGCGGACACTAAGCTAGTCTCCATGTGGGAGTGTTTGCAGTGGAAGAACCTAGAGGAGATGTTGAATCTTAGAATGGGATTACATGAAGCCATCAGACAGAAAAGATCTGATTAATTGAAATGTTAACAAGGATTTAAATTGCGTTCAATAATTTCTTCTTTTAAATCCAGAAGAGTATCATATGATGAATAATTTTTCAATCAAGTGCTATATTACGCTCTTTCTTAACATTAACAGTTTAAAATAAAGGCCTCAAATATTACATATATCCACTAATATTGATTCTCTGTGATTAAAGCTGCCGTTTGTAATTTTTTTTGGCATCATTTGGTCATAGATCCATAATCACCTTTGACACCTATTGTAATCAAAAGTTTTCTGACTGGACAGTGAATCTGTTCCCCTTCTTCTGGCCCTGTAAATGAATTTTGTAAATCCAGGAGCGTGACGCTTTCTACTGTGGAGAAGAAACAGAATAAAATCACAAACACTGAGGAGGAAAGGCTGCTGCTCAGAGCGGCTGAGATCACAGCCTTCTCTGTGAGTGCTTGTGGCGGGGACGAGCCGACGACAACATTTATTCATGTCAGAGTCTCTAAAACACCGGAAAAATCTCCACTAACAAGATAACATCCATACCTTTGTCACTAGTCTCTATTGAGAAAAAAAAACGCTAAAAGCATTCACAAAATACCGGTAAGGGAGGTTGAGTTTCGGTTTTGGTTTCAAAACGGGGCGGAAAGAGGATTCTACAAACTGCAACTTTAAGACGACTCTGTTTGCTCTTTTCTTGCTTTAATATTACTCCTAAAAATCTAAGCAACTCACTTTTAACTATACCTATTTTAAAAAGTGCTAAATTTAAACCTAGTTAGCGTTAGATGCTACTCGTGACTTTATTAATCATTGTGGTATTGTGACAACTTCTCTACTTCCGGCAGCTGAGCTAGCAGCAGCTAAAGAGCTGAGCGGAACATACAGAGGAATCATCTACTCCTTTTTTATTCGCTGGCTCAACTGGAAAGCTAAGTAGCAAGCTAACTAGCAGAAGAATGGCTCTTTCCACAACAGAACACAGCAGTCTTCTCCAAAGGATTACTGAACTGGAGACTACAGTGCGAGGAATACAAGTAAACATTGAGGTTAATGGACACTGTGGATATGATGATACGACTCTGCCGCTGTTTCAAAACAGCGGAGTTGATAAAGCTAACTTGCTAACAAAGCTATCAGACCTAAGGAGGATCCTGTTCCCGTTGATAAGCTAACAGGTACATAAATGACAACACATGCACAGTTTATGGAAGCCATAGCAACGACACCAACCTTGAGTGCTGAGACAGTTGATAATCTTTTGGGTGAGTTTAATACAAAAGTCTGTAATGTTATAGATGTTGGCCCCAATCAAAACAAAGATATAACCATACACACAGAAATCACTTTGGAGGAGGACTGAGATAATGCAGAATTTGAAAGCTGACTGTAGAAAAGCTGAGTGTAAATGGAGATCAACAAAACTCCAAATTCATCTAGAACTGTACAAAATAAGTGTGTAAATTCAACGATGGTTTGTTCAAAGCAAGGCAGCAATACTTTTCTGAAAGTATTGCTAAAAATGTCAACAATTCTCATGCATTGTTTTCTGTAATTGAAAAGCTCACAACCCCCCCAGATCAGATAGCCCCTGAATTACTGTCAACTGGAAAATGCAATGAATTTGCTGTATATTTCAATGAAAAAATACAATCAATAAGGTCAAACATCAGAACAAACCAGCAAAATAACAAAAAGCTTGAAAAGCTTTAACCGCTGAGGGACGAGTCAACTACTATGTTAGAGTTTATTACAGTGAACCCAAAAACAATAGAGGAAACTGTTCAGCAACTGAATCCATCCAAGGCGTGTTGCCTTGACATTATAGCCTCAAACTTCTTTAAAACTGTTGTAAAGTCAATTGTCACTGATTTGTGTCAGATAATTAACTGCTCATTCCAATCAGGCACCGTACCAAAATCCCTGAAAGTAGCTGCTGTGAAACCTCTGTTAAAAAAGAGAATACTGGATGCCTCTATACTGGCTAACTATAGACCAATCAGCAACCTTCCATTCATGGCCAAGATCATTGAGAAGGTGGTCTTCAACCAACTGAGTCAATTCTTAACATTTAACAAAATATTTGATAAATTTCACTCAGGATTTCATTCTCATCACAGCACTGAAACTGCTCTGATCAAAGTGATCAATGACATAAGGTTGAACACTGATTCCGGAAAAGTATCAGTTCTCATTCTATTAGATCTAAGTGCTGCATTTGACACTGTAGATCATACAATTTTGTTGCACAGATTCCAAACATGGGGGTGACTAAATGGAAAAGTAATGCAATGGTTTAAGTCATACTTGGAGGAGCAAAGTTATTTTGTAAGCGTTGGAAACTTTGAATCTGACAAGTTACCAATGTCCTGTGGGGTTCCTCAGGGCTCTGTTCTTGGATCCCTTCTGTTTAGCCTATATATGCTTCCTTTAGGACAAATTTTACACAAATGTAAGGTTGATTATCAGAGCTACGCAGATGACACACAGTTATATCTGTCACTGAGCCCAGATGACTATGGTCCCATAGAGGTGTTGTGTGACTGCTTAGAAAAACTGTAAACTGCTGGATGAGTAAAAACTTATTTCAACTAAACCATGACAAGATGGAGGTGATTGTCTTTGGTAACAAGGAAAAGAGGACTGCTGTCAGCAAGTATCTTGAGTCTCGATCTTTAAAAGCTAAAGACCAAGTCAAAAACCTTGGTGTTCTGATTGACTCAGATCTTACATTCAGAAGTCAGATCAAATTTATCACAAAAACAGCTTTCTACCACCTAAAAAACATCTCCAGAGTCAAAGGTATAATGACTTCGAAAGATCAGGAGAAACTGGTCCATGCTTTTATCTCCAACAGACTGGATTATTGTAATGGTGTTCTGTCAGGAATCCCCCCAAAGAGCATCAAACAGCTACAGCTGGTTCAGAACGCTGCAGCTCGGTCTTAACCAGAACAAAGAGGTCAGAACACATTACTCCAGTTTTAAAGTCTTTACACTGGCTCCCAGTCAGCCTCAGAATAGACTTTAAAGTTCTGCTGCTGGTGTATAAATCTGTGAATGGGTTTGGTCCAGAATACATCAGTGAGATGTTAGTCAGGTATGAACCCAGCAGGTCTCTCAGATCTATGGACACAGGTCAGATAGTGGAGCACAGAGCTCACACTAAACATGGTGATGCTGCGTTTAGTGGAAGAAGTGGAACAAACTGCCAGCAGAGCTGAAGTCAGCATCCAATGTAAACATTTTTAAATCAAAGTTAAAGGCACTTTTTTCTGTACTGGGTATGATTGAGAGAGATACAGTATCTTTGATCATGTTGTTGATGTAATGTGTTTGTTGATGATTTTAATTGATTTTACTGATGATTTTAAATGTTCTTATTGATTTTAAGCTGTTGAATGATCATGTAAATAACATTGAGTTGCCTTGTCTATGAAATGCGCTATACAAATAAATTTGCCTTGCCTTGCCTGCCTTGCCTTTATTATTGTAAGCAATATCAAAAGCATTAATTGTTCCAGCAAGATGTATTTTGTCATCTTTTTGCATAGTATTGTTAACATACTATTCAAAAAGATAACTCTTGCTGGAACTATTACACAGAGGTCAAATGAAGCTTCAAAGGAAGCTTCAAAGGAAGCATCAAAGGCGATCAGCAAAACTCTTCTGACGGAGACTGGCAGTTGACAGTCGAAATATGTCAGAAGATGAAAATTTCATGAAAATCCTAGTCTGAATAAACTAAACCTTAACTTAAAAGAATTAAATGTTTCATTTGTAGTTAACAGTGCCTTTGCCAAATGCTTGTTATATTCTGTATTTTTGTAAATAAAGTTTTTTTTTAACATTGTTTTAAGGGTATTGCCTGTGGCATCCATATATGAAAGTAATTTATCTCTATTGTTCTAAGAGCATGCCCAGACATTCATTGGCAAGCTTCTGTAAGTTTGTTTTTTTTCAATCAAATGTGCTGGAACTTTGCTTGCTTTAGGAAGACCAGATCAGTATGTCAGGATTTAGCTTAAGTCTTAATCAGAACGAAGCAGCCAGACAACATTACCCCAGCTTGAAGGTCTTAATACAGTTTCTCACAATAACTCCCAGAATAGATTAAAAAGTTCTGATATTGCTGGATAAATCAGTGAATGAGTTGGGTCCAGAAATAATCAATCAGCTGTTGGTCATGCATAAACCTTGCAGGTCTCTCAGCTCTATGAACACAGGTCAGATAGTGGAGTCCAGAGTTCACAATATAATAGTGAAGCAGTTTTTCAGCCTATGTTCTGCAAAGACATGAATAAAACCGCAGCAGAAATGAAGTCAGCACCAAATGTCAACAAAAAGTGAAAGTAAAAACTCCTGTTTGAGTGTTTTTGTTGTTTTTAATTGCATAAGAGTTGTTTTTACTGATAAGTTTTACAAATCGTCTTGGCTTTTACATTTCTTAAGAATATGATCCCAGGGAAGGATCTAACAAACAAGATGAACATTAAGTGATGTTAAAAGAAGTTGCCTGGCTTCACAAAAACAAACAAAGCCACCAAAAACTGAAACCGCAAGAGAGCAGAACAGCACGAGAAATGCAATATGACAGCTTGACGATGGGAATTAAAAGATGAAAAAACCTTTGAATACATAAAAGAAAGAAACAAAAAAGCATTTTATTAGACTTAAAGTAAGTTATTCTGAGGGAAAAAGTCCTCTCAGGAGGCAGCATAAAGCACAAACCACCTGCTATGTGTTGTGGTCATTCCACACAGAGGAGGGAGATCAGATGCCCTTGTTGCCTTTTACTCACAGGACTTTGGCTGATCATGTACGTTGGCTATTCTTAGTCCACAGCCACGATCCCCCTTTATCTGGACCTGCACAATTGTAGCAGACACAGAGATAGATAGTTTTCCACTCGACAAACTGTACAGCATACATTAGAAAGAGGAAGACTCTCTCAATGGGAAACTACAAATCAAGACCATCCCAAACATGCACAGGTACTGGGTTTGATGGTGTGCCGTCAAGGGATCATGCGAAGCCATTGATTGATTGAGAGGAATGGGTTTTACTTTGTCTTTTTCAACGACAATGATAGTTAAGTAATGGTGTTCTTGTATAATGTAAAGTAGTGATTCTCAACTGGTGGTTCGGGACCCAAAAGTGAGCCGTGGGTTGCGGCAGCTGCATGGTTAAAAAATAGATAAATACTTCATGTCTCTCATGTTCGACGTGTCTTTTATTTTGAACGAAACTCTTTTTTTTTGAAAGGCATGCTGTGAAATGCATGTTGCACCAGACAGTATATAGATTTATGTTTTTTAAAAAAAGATTGTGTGTTTTTAACAGCTATCTTAGAAAAACTAAATTTAGTCGTTTGAATTCCCAAAAATGTAAGATTTAATGATCGTGGCAAAATGTGGGTCCCAGGGTGAGACCAGTTGAGAACCCCTGATGTAAAGTTTTCATAGTACGTCAATAACAGGCAGTAATTTATGCCCTTATCATAATTTAGAAACTGTCTATGTAAGTTTTAAATAAAGAAACTCGTTTTTTTCTGGCTGATGATGCTGGAAAGATGAGTGGAAGAAGAAGGTTGGGGAGTCGTATGCGGTGATCATTGAGAAGTTGGAGGATGACTTCCATCTTAAAGACAGCGAGCTGGCAGATCTGAAACTTGCTTTCAGGTGACAGATGCTTTATGTTCCTAGAAGTGCTGTTTAAACATGTGAGTCACCACATTAACACACATCTGATGAGAACTTGTTCTCTGGTGGCGCTCAAGTGAGTTTGATTACCTTTCTGTCTGAGTGGGTTTTTACAAGCAAATGGATGTTGTCTCCTGTTTGTCTCTGACTTAGCTGTGACGAGGCTTTTCAGAAGGTGAACTTCAGCTACAGAACAGAGAAGGGGCTTTCGCTGCTTCATCTCTGCTGTGTGTGTGGAGGTATGCATGGCTAGAGTCTATTAATAACTCCTCAACAGCAAACTGTGACAGAGGAGGAAAGGATTATTGAGGAGTGAGTGACAGCACTGTCTGGATAACATCTATTCTCTAAGCTTACTGTATTAAAACACAACAACACAAGAGAAATGGATGAAATTAATTGCACTATTCCTATAGATCAGACGGGCAACTAGCGGCCCTGGGGCCACATGCGGCCCTCTGTCTAATTTTGTGCTGCCCCGAAAGAAAACGTACAAAATGTCAGAAAAATACACAAAACAAAAGCAAGAATACACAACATTGCACCAAAGTACAGTAAAAAACAAGAAAAAAACATAAAATACTCCAAAAACACACAAAACTACTACAAAAATGTAAAAGCTGTCATATACAAATTTACTCCGAATAACACAAAACGACTCAAAAATATACAAAATTACAGAAAATTGCAACGAAAGTACACAAAAAGACAAAAAACACAAAAAATGACTTTGCAAAGGAAAAATACAAAAGGACAACAGAAATGCACAAAATGAAATCATAGACCATAAATACTCTTTGTTCTTTCCTGTGTTAATGCTCAGATTGGTCATTATTCTAAATGCTGACATGAATGTTGATAATGTGACCCTTTAATCAAACAAACACATCTTTGTGGCCCCCGCCATGATAGAAGTTGCCCATCTCTGGTATAGATGCTATTCCTACCCCTCTTTACCCCAGATGTCAATCCATGTATTAGTTCTTAGCCTTAACAACACAATGATTGGCTAAGTGAGTTTTTTCCTGAGCATAATGTGACGTGTTTGTGTCTAGGTAACAAAGGCCATATTCGCACGTTGATGCTTAAAGGCGTGCGTCCTTCCAGACTGAGCAGGAATGGGTTCACTGCACTCCATCTGGCTGCTTACAAGGTCAAATTTTTTTTTTTAAAAAGCACCCAAACAGATGTCAATTTTTACTTCTTGTCTGGCACTCCACCATGTGGTATTATTGTCCACATGGTGGAGTGCAAGTGCAAACAATGCCTGTGTGACTAACCGTATATCAGCAGTTGTATAAGTTCCTAAAACTGGAGCTAATGTGAGTCAGGCATCGTGCTATGGTATTATTAATTAATTCATGTTGATGCCCGACCAGGATCATGCTGAGCTGGTGACCACTCTCCTCCACGGGGGCTCAGATGTGCAGCAGTTGGGTTATGGTGCCCTCACAGCCCTGCATGTGGCCACATTGGCTGGGCATCATGAGGTGAGGGCAGAGTTAAAGTAATATCTGGCAGCTAGACACTCATGCGTTGACTTTTGCATAATAACAATCTAATTCTCCTTTCCGTTCCAGACTGCAGATATTCTCCTCCAACATGGAGCCTATGTTAATGTTCAGGATGCTGTGTTCTTCACCCCACTGCATATTGCCTCCTACAATGGCTATGAGCAGGTATGTTGCTCACACAGGGACGTTTATTGGGTAACACTTTACTTGAAGTTTTATACATAAGACGGACATACATTTGCTAAATTATGATACCTTTGGAGCTATGTTGACATTATAGGGTAAGGTGGAGGGATCCAGTGGGGTTAAGATTATGGTTAGGTAGGGTTAGGTAAGGTTAGGGGTTAAGGTTATGGTTAGGGTTATGTAAAGTTAGGGGTTATGGTTATGGTTATGGTTAGGGTTAGGGATTATTGTTAGATAGGGTTAGGTAAGGTTAGGGTTAAGTAAGGTTAGGGTTAGGTAAGGTTAGGGTTAGGTAAGGTTAGGGTTAGGTAAGGTTAGGGTTAGGTAAGGTTAGGGTTAGGTAAGGTTAGGGTTAGCGTTAGGGGTTAAGGTTATGGTTAAGGGTTAGGTACTGTTAGGGGTTAAGGTATTGTTTAGGGTTAGGGTTAGGAAGGGTTAAAGTAATGAAGGACACTTAATGACAGCCTTCATGACTTTATTCATGCTAATGACAGGTGTCATTTCATAATAATGACAGTGTATTGTCAGCCTTTATGTATAAAACTTCAAGTAAAGTGTTTGTTTATTTTTTTTAAATATATATTTTTCTTTTTAGGTGGCAAAGCTGCTGCTGAAGTTTGGTGCTGATGTGAATGCTAGTGGTGAAGTGGGGGACCGGCCCCTGCACCTTGCTGCAGCCAAAGGTTTTACAGATATAGTCAAACTGTTAATGGGAGAGGGCATCAAAACCGATGGTAAGACAAGAGTTCTCTCCTGCAATTTGTAAATATTATCTTGAACCAATGACAATTAAACCTCATAGTGCTGTGACTGGCTAAAGCTCTATCCTCTTGTGTTTGTTTTTTATTACCAGTTAATGCCCAAGACAATGAAGATCACATTCCTCTGCATTTCTGCGCTCGTTTTGGCCATCAAGAGATCATCCATTTTCTCCTTCAAGGAAACTTTGACCTTCAGCCACACTCTGTCAACATCTACGGGGACACGCCGCTACACCTGTAAGAGGTTTACATTACATTCGGGCAGTCGGGCTTACATCACAGATGACGTTAGTGGTAGTAAATAAACGGGCGCTATTTTGACATGGGGGAAAACAACTAATTCGCCTCCTGTTTGTCTGATGACAAAAACGTCTTTATTTCAAGACAGGAGTGATTTATATCCTGGTATGACATACAACTATTAAGAAACACTAACAGAAGAGGCCAGGGGATGATATAAGGCTACGTTTCCAGTGCTAGGGATATCTGAGTGTCCGTACAAAGTTCTAGCCAACACTTAGATGAACAATCCAAAACATTGGCCCAATTTCACCTACCCAGATCTTAACAATTACCTAATAAATGAAACCAGTGAGTATGTATCAGTTCACGCGGTAAAATCTTCACACCCCATTAATCACAATGTACTTTATAATGGAGCAACAACGGATATAAATAAACTTTTCACTTTCCCGTTATGAAATGTAGAGAGCACAGGTAGGAATGGGATTTTTTTGGAGACAGTTTTTACCCATTTCAACTTTACCAGACTCCAACATTTTCGACCGTCCTATGAAGGAAAGCCAGCAATGTCTTCTGTTTTTAAGGGGGGGGTAACATAAAAAATATATCTATTATTTTCTGTTACAAGGGGAGTCAATACGTTGTTAATGTTGTTTTACCCTCAAACAAATATGGCGACTGACACAAGGTGATGAAATCAATGTCCATGTTTTACCAGAGCCTGTTATAATGGCAAATTTGATGCAGTGAAGGAGTTGATCCAGTTTGGCACTGAAAGTCTTTCAAAGGAAAACATTTTCAGTGAAACTGCACTCCACAGGTATCGTACAGCACCGTATCGTGACACTGAAACATGCAAAACCAGTTGCTCAATGATGAATGGTGACAATGGAACATGTTTTACATTGCAGCGCATGCACGTACGGTAAAGACTTGGACATGGTTAAACTCCTCCTGAGCCAGAATGCTATGAGTATCAATTATCAGGGCAGAGATGGGCATACAGGTGACACAATGCATGTTTCACATCCAAACAAAACTGGATTTACATACCAGTGGTCACTGTGAGACAGGTTTTGATGAATGTGTGTGACTCAGCTCTGCACAGCGCCTGTTTCCATGGTCACATCCGCGTGGTGCAGTTCCTGCTGGACAGTGGAGCTGACATGAACCTGGTCGCCTGTGACCCCAGCAGATCAAGTGGAGAGAAGGACGAGCAAACGTGCCTGATGTGGGCGTATGAAAAAGGCCTGTTATTATTGAATACATACCTGTATGGGGTGTGGAATGTATAAACTCAGTTACTGTTTCATATAGCCGACATTTTGAACATTTCACTGATCTCACATTTAGCTCATTTTCCTTTCATTTGAGACAAATTCATGTAAAACGGCATGTTATATATCATTGTTAAAGATGTGTAAACATGAAAAATAAATCTAAATGTAAATGTTAAATCTAAATGTAAATGTTAAATCTAAATGTAAATGTTAAAACTTGGGATGCCCCAATACAACTTTTTAATTTTCAATATGATATTGCAGCCTTGCGTATCGGCCGATACCGATATTGATCCGATAGCATGAATCATACATACTTTTTTTTTTTCTTTAACAAAAAAAAATAACCATACTTGTTTTTTAGTGTGGAATGTTAGAAAAGTCGTGATCAAGTGATGTTACTCACACAGAGAACAATAGTCAGCAACACTAGGTATGAGAAAAACTGACCCATTTATTAACCAATTGGTTACATTAATTTTAACCTTCAACAGCATATCTACGTATTCGACAAGTGAATCAAATAAATTAAAAATGAATTGAGAAAATAAAAAATTTTATTAAAAATTGGAAATTTGAATCCAATATCCGATATTCGTTTTCAGGCTGATATCGAACCGATATCCAATATTGATATCGGATCAGGACACCCCTAGCTAAAACAAAATATAAAGGTAAAATGTAAATATATCGACAGGCGCTGACCTGCCCATTTTGCATAATTTCCAAACATTTAGCTTTACACTTTGCGACCGATTTAAGATTTAGATTTAGATTTAACATTAACATATAGATTTAGATTTAACATTTAGATTTAGATTTAACATTTAGATTTAGATTTAACATTTAGATTTACATTTATTTTTCATTAAAAATGAGCTAAATGTTCGAAATATGTCGGCTATGAAAAAGTGACTGTGTTTTTACATTTGGCACCCCATATACAGTACCTATTAGTCAGAAGAGACTGGTTTAAAAACATGGAATGATTTTTGAATTTTTGATTTTTTTCAGGTCATGATGCCATTGTCACACTTCTAAAGCACTACAAACGTGCAGACGACTTCCCATGCAATGAGTATTCCCAGCCAGGCGGAGGTGAGTCAACAGCTCACTGTGGAACGACATTTTACTTTATCCCCTTTAATATGTCTAAATATCAATCTGTTACAGATGGTTCCTACGTTTCTGTGCCGTCTCCTCTTGGAAAGATCAAAAGCATGACAAAAGGTAGCGGGGTGAAGAGAAGCACAGCAGATTTGTCTCATCAATGTCAGATCGCATGACAGCACACAGTCTGTTGCCAAAGGAAGGCGCTTAGATACTGATTAGATTAACACTGATGGCTGCTTCCTTCCCTGTGAAACTGGGGAAGGTGAGAGCTGCGGATCCGTCAAAACTCTGTTTCCCACTTTTTTTTTAACTTAATCCAAAGAACCTAAAGAAAGTGTCATGTTGCAACAGCCAGTATTATGCTATTTTTCACCCATCTCCAATTGTTCTAAGAATCCCAATAACATAGTGTTTGATGTTTATTTTTCCCAAACTCGCCGGTTTTCTGGAGTTTTAGCCTTCTGAAAACTCACTTTCAGAGCACTCCTAAAAACAGGCTGTTTTTTGGGCCTTCATGCATATGCATGAGTAGACGTAAACACACATGCTGAAGCAGCGTGTGTGTTTATCACAGCAGCAGCTGCAGTAAATCAATCCTTCTCCTCCTCCGACCACAGAAATAGTCCATTTAAGACAATAGTACATTATTTTGTCCAACCACTGCATCGCATTGGGCCACAAACACGTCAGATCATCCCATAAAGGCGATACAAGGTCATATAACGGCTACTAAAAATGAAACTGATTGTGAGCGCTTTTCGGTCTATATATATACTGGATTGTCTATATACTGAACGTAAAGATATTACCTGTAATAACAACCTCCCTTCGCTATGTTTGTTTTACCTGTGAGGTAGTTTGAGAGCAAGGAGCTTACATTTTTATGTAGGGTAGGAGGAGCCAGGATTGTCAGGAGGAGGAGTTTCCGTGATGTGACATCACAGCGCGAGAAAAATCCAACTCGCCTGTTTGGAGCTGACTTTTTACAAAATGTGGAATAGCAAGGGAGGGAGGAAACAGAAGTGTTTCCACTTTGGCCCTCTGAATGAGGCTAAAGGAATGTATATCACTGTAGCAAAACCATTACAAAGTGAATTTTTCATAATACTGCGCCTTTAATGAAATTATTATTTGTACTCGTACATTACTAAAGGTTAGACTTTCATAATCATTGCATATTAACATTTTGTAGGGATTATTAGCATTTTCTCGTCACTTTTCAGAGAAAGCTGACGTTCTTGTGCTCAGAGCGAGCCTTCCATCCCAGTACCACCTCCAGCTGTCTGAGCTGGAGTTTAATGAAATCATTGGATCGGGTGAGTTTTTTCTTTTTTTAAACTTTCCTTATAAAAGAGTGTTTTTGATTATTGATGTAGTGTCTTTCTCACACAGGTTCCTTTGGAAGAGTCTACAAAGGAAAATGCAGAAACAAAATAGTTGCCATAAAACGGTGATTTGTCTATGACATTTGAAGTCCAGTCCTCAGCTTTTTAGTTATAATCCAGTTATGATCCATTAAACATGTCTTTCTCCTCCGTAGCTATCGAGCAAACACATACTGCTCAAAGTCTGATGTGGACATGTTCTGCAGAGAGGTTTCCATCCTGTGCCGCCTCAATCACCCTTGTATCATCCAGTTTGTGGGAGCCTGTCTGGACGACCCGAGTCAGTTTGCCATCGTCACGCAGTATGTTTCTGGAGGCTCGTTGTTCTCATTGCTGCACGAGCAAAAAAGGTAAAGTGTTATAAAAAAAAGTGTTTATTCGGATGGTTCCTGTATGGACAATCCCGGGTGCTATTGGTGCGGTTACCGCAGTACACGTACGTAGCATCTTAGGGTTAGGGTTAGGTTTAGGTTTTAACCTAATATCATATATAACAATTTTTAGGGTTAGGGTTAGAGTTAAGGCTGAGCGATTAATTGCATTTGCGATATTGCAATATCATGAAACGCAATTTTCTAATCGCAAAGGTTGTGATTTTTTTCTTCCTGTCCTGTCTTGTACTGTCCTGTTAAGTTCAGAGAGTGTTTATGATGTGCAGTCCACATGTTTACATGTTTCATGAAATGTGAAGTTAGTTAGATATGTTGAAGAGGTAAAGCCACAGATTTGTTTGCTTTATTGTTGTAAACTGTGCTTTAATATTTACATTTTATATTTATATAAAGTTTAAATGAATCTGAATTGTTTATTATGAAAGAGATTGATTTATTGCTTGTGTTCATTGAAAAATACATGACAAGAGGCCTTTGAAAAAATAATCTCATATTAAATCGCAATCGCGATATTGACGAAAATTAACCGCAATTTCATTATTTTCCCAAATCGTTCAGCCCTAGTTAGAGTTAAAGTTAGCTTTAGGGTAAGGTTTAGTCTAAACTGATCAATACGGATAGAATGTTGGTATATGGATATGGCACTCGTACGGATAGCCACTGCCTATAAAAATAAGCCTCACTTTGAAGCAAAAAAAAGATAAAACCACCATTTGACAGAAACTCCCACAGTGATCAAATGAAGCCCCCTGCTAGAGGTCTCTTTACCCTCCTTGGAGGCGTCCTTTTCTAATCTCTCGATCAGCCTGAATCCTCATTGATTGCGATGAAGAGATTCGTTAAATGTGTGGCCAGGTGTTGTCTTTATAAACTGTCCCATTGATCTGTGTAAAGTGCTGCATGTGATTGGCAGGAGGAATCGACCTGGCGCTAAGTGACTGCTGCTTTAATCATGTGTCAATGCACAGACTCATCGACCTGCAGTCCAAGCTCATCATTGCAATCGATGTGGCCAAGGGCATGGAATACCTGCACAACCTCACCCAGCCTATCATCCACAGGGACCTCAACAGGTAGCTTTGAACATAATGGGAAGGTGTGACCCGATGGAAATAAACATCGTCTGTGGAAATAACACATGTTTTCCTCCTAGTCACAATATTCTGTTGTATGAGGATGGACACGCGGTGGTGGCTGATTTTGGAGGTGAGACAGAGAGGCTGGCTACAGTTCAAAATCAAAACTCTATGTTTACTTCAGCCTGTGTGAATTAAGAAGGTAAAAGTAGGATTGGAAATACGATTTTAGTTTTTAAAAAAGATTTTGGCTATATATATATATATATATATATACACACTACCAGTCAAAAGTTTTAGAACACACTTTTTTCAGTTTTTTACTGAAAATGATTCAGTTTATTGCGTCATTGTATTCTAAAATGAAAGCATAGAACAAATAAACAATTTGAGTTGAAAAAGACTATATGGAATCCATGAACAATACTGTTCAGCTGATGCTCATGAGGGTCTGGTACCACAGTGAGTTCTAACACTGCTTTTATGCAGACAGAGGGGGTTGGAAGTAACCAAGAAAAGTTGGAACACCTCACAGCTCAAGGCTGATTCAACCTTCACTGCTGCAGAACAGCTTTACATTGTTAACCCACTTCATGTTCCCTGAAAAAGGCCTATTTGTATAATTTTGAAATGTACATTATTTTTCAGTTTTGGGTAACCAAACCTTTTTTTTTTAACCTCTGGCTGTTCAGTACTTACCTTTGTACCATTTCAAGCTCTTCATTGGACTTTGACGACTTGAATTACAATAAATAACTAAAAATAGGGGTGTTCTAAACTTTTGACCGATAGTGCATATACTGTATATATGTATATTTCTCAATTATAAGAATTAGGCTTTCTTTGTGCCAAATGCACCATTGGACATACATATAGTACCTAATGCATGTATAAATACAAACACTCAATTGTGAATATGTTGAACTCGTTGCAACAATATACACAATTATGATGAATTCCTTTTTGTTGACATTTTATTACATGGGAAACTTTGGCCCTCAAGACAAATGCAAAAAAATTAAAGCAAACACACACACAATGACAGAAAAACACACAAAGCAATAGCAAATTTTCCACAAAATGACTCCAAAAACACGATATTACTACAATGCAATGAATTACTCGCAAAATACACAAAACAACATAAAAATTAAAAAAAGACAAATACACAAAATGAATAATAAAACCCAACACAACAACAAACGCACACGAAATGGGAGGAAAATATGCAAAACAACAACAAAACCATGTGAAGTCTTTGTGTGCTTGGATTGGTCATTATTCTAAATGTTGGCATACATTTTGATGATGGATTAGCCTAATCACATTTTTGTGGCCCTCGCTGTGATACAAGTTGCCCATCCCTGTAGTACAACATGATGAGTTTAAAAAAAGAAGCAGTTATCTCAGTGGGATGCAGTGGTCTCTGACCTTTAATTGTATCTCTTTCTCTCTGCAGAATCACGATTCCTTAAGTCTGTGGATGAAGACAACATGACCAAGCAGCCGGGGGTCTGTGTCGTGTGCTTATTATTTATTTTATTTATTTGGAGATTACTGCATTTTCTGTGCTTCTTTGCCAAATAACTTTTAGCTCACCGTCGGATAAAGAAGTAGAAAAAAAGAACAGTATTATACTTGTTTTTCTCTGTGAGGATTTCAAACTGGAGCTTCCACTGGCACCTGCCATCAATTACCCACCAGCTAAAGGAGAAAACTGCCTCCATGCATATTTGGTCTGAAACTACTGACTCAGTATAATGCAAAGTGCTAGGCCTGCATTTTGGTGTGATGTGTGTTCTGTCTCTTGGGAGCTGCCTGTTGTTATAAAGCTGGGACATAGAGTTTATGACAGTAATTGGGCCTGTGCGTGTGCGTGTGTGCGTGCATGCGTGGTTGTGTGTGTGTGTGCGTGACTGTTGGAAGCAACTCATTGCAATGTCAAACTTTTTTAACCATTTTCACAATTTGTAGACCCATTCTAAGGATTTAGAAAAAAAAAAAAGAAAAGTGTATTCAGAAAAACCAGTGTAGGACTAACTTCCTCTTTGTATGTTTGTGTAGAATTTACGCTGGATGGCTCCTGAGGTGTTCACCCAGTGCACACGCTACTCTGTGAAGGCCGACATGTTCAGCTACGCTCTCTGTCTGTGGGAGATGCTCACTGGAGAAATTCCCTTTGCTCACCTGAAACCTGGTGCGTATTTTTTTCCCGCCCAAAATGATACATTTTACACCAAAAACACAGAAACGCTTTCTCCTGAGAAATATCCACCAGTCTAGTTTGCAAACAACAGCATATTTACTTGGTTTACAATGAATATTACAATAAATGTGCCTAAAAAAACAAAGGTACTTGATTGTTCAGTGTTATTTTCTCTTCAAAAAATGTGATTTATTCATTCATTTAATTTTGAAAAACGAATGGCCTTGCACAGTAATGCAGCGTTTGTGAGATTATTTAGACCACGTGTCAAACTCATGACCCGGGGGGCAAATCCAGGCCTTTGGAGCATCCAATTGGGCCTACAGGAGAATGTAAAAATGACAAAGAAAACATGAATCATTGTGTAAATGAAACTCAACATTATCTGCAGGGGCTCACAGTTACACCAGTGCTTCTATCGCATGATTGCAGTCATTTTTAATGGTAAAAAGTTGAAAAAAAAAATTAATAATGAAAAATTATTACAAAATCCTTCAATTTTCCTCAAATTATGACATATTTCCCTTAATTAAATAGAGATTTGTCACAAAATCGAGGAAATTTAAAGTGAAGATTGTGTGGGGGCTGATATCTATCAATCATTGCTTGGATATGGTCAGTTTCTTACATATTTTGGAATTTATGTATACATAGAAATGCAAACTAGGGCACATTAATGTTGAGATTATTTGTTTTCCCCACATAAAATATAGAAAGTGTCTATTCGTACGGTTGCCGTACGGACAACCCCGGGTACTATTGGTACGGTTATCAAAGTACACGCATGTAGCGTCTTAAGGTTAGGTTTAGGTTTAGGTTTAGATTTAGTCACCTGACCTAAACTGGCCAAATAGGGGCGCTGCGTACGGATAGAATGTCGCTATATTGATAAGGCAACCATACGGATAGCCACTGCCTAAAATATGTGGCCCAGGTGAGTTTAAACGGCTCTGTATTTGGCCCCTGAACTAAAATGAGTTTGACACCCCTGATTTAAACTCAGATGTGAAAGTAAATTAGTCTGCAGTTGCAGGGCAGCCTTTGGGGTTTCTCTGGTTTAGAGTAGTCAGCTGTAAACACACATACACATATTTTTTTTTTGATATATATGACTTAAGAAACAACTAATCTGTAAATGTGTACACCTTCATGAGAACATTATGCATGAAATATATTTTATTGACATATTATACACTCAAAACATTGGCTTTAACATGCCATGTGCCAACAACTTAAAATAAAAGAATAACATATAATCTGCCTGTGGCTTTTAAACCAACTTTGACTTTAGTGCAACATGGCTTTAGTGCAACTTAACTGAGGTTTATGCCTAGAACAACAAATAAATGCAGAAAGTTAGTACTTTCTTCTTAGATTTTTTTGAAAAAACACAAGCTGGTCAACATGCCCAGGTTTCAGCACTTCTTTGTGCAGTTACAATGTTTCCTGCAGTGGAAAAGACTTTCCTGGTTAAATAAAGATGAAATAAATTAATTAATTAATTAATTAAAATAAAAAATAAAAATTATGGATGCAATCTGAATCGATCTGAGAATTTTTTTCAACACCCCATAAAATGACTATTTCACTTGGGCTGGATGTTAGCTAAACCTGCTAGTCCAACACTAGATCAATATCCTGAAATAGACATTTATAACCACACAGGATACAAAATAAAAACTGTGACAAAATAATGTATTTATTCATCTTTCCTCTTGCTGATTCCTGTTCAGGGTTACAGGTACACAACAGTATTATGCTCACACTGATTACCTCATAAAGAAAGACAAAAAAGGATTTGAAATCTACTTTGCATAGCTAACAGACAAAAATGGATTATATTTACATGTGCTTTGAAATGTTTTTCTATTGGTAGCTGCAGCCGCTGCTGATATGGCATATCATCACGTCCGACCACCGATTGGTTATTCAATTCCCAAACCCATCTCTGCCCTCCTGATGCGAGGCTGGAACTCCTGTCCAGAGGTAAAAACAGCTGGATTTCACCTTTTTTTTCATGTGCAAGTTTCCTTTAAGTCTTATTCAGTGATGCACAGTGTGGTTTTCAACTGCACCAGTCAGCACTCACACTGCCAGTGAGCGCTTAACGCTATTAAACTCTAAGGGGCTATTATTGCATCCATGTCATTATCTCTGTAGATGTAGTGAAGCTCTGAGAGGTAGATGATGCTGAGTCAGTGTACATGTAGCAAAAATGAGTGAGAGAGGCCATTCCCCAGAGGATACATTAAAGCACGACTGTTCTCATTTAGAAGCACAGCAGACTGGGACCAGTTCCCTCTGTGCTGCGTTGGTCATAATTAGCGTGGGATGTTTGTTTTTTCTCTTAACCTCATTAATGCACATAATCCCTCAGTCATGCATGCTGGCACATTTGCTCCTCGTTTCCTTGTTTTCCAGTAAAGTTTGGAACCAGTCACTGGTTGATTTTTGCATCACCCTTTCAGATTTTTTAGTCCCGGTGATTTTTGAAAATGTTTTCAGAATTTAACAGACTAGTACAGTGTCTGTCAGAAGTATGTATTCATATAGTGGGAGCTTAAGTAGAGTTGTTAATTATGGCCAAATGAGTTTGTGTTTGAAGGTTGGATGTACAAAGAGGTGTACAC
Organism: Gouania willdenowi; assembly: GCF_900634775.1. NCBI lineage: Eukaryota > Metazoa > Chordata > Actinopteri > Blenniiformes > Gobiesocidae > Gouania > Gouania willdenowi. Next base: position 21,901,570 of record NC_041047.1, on the reverse strand, counting down.
ACTCTGTACTCTGTAGTGTTATTTGTGGGTGCAAAGTAAAATAGCATGTGCAATTTCCCTTTAATTCTATGGGAGATGTGCATGATAAATGTGTTTGTTGTTTTTTTATACTCATTTTTATATATTTTTCTTTTGGTGTATTTTTCTGTAATGTATGTTTTTTTTTTATTCATCATGTGTATTTTGGTATCTTTTTGTTGTGTTTTTGGGCATTTTTTGTATAATTATTGTTTTTTGTTGCCATTGTAGTGTGATTCTGGAGTCATTTTGTGTATTTTTGTCTTTTTTAGTGTAATTTTGTGCATTTCTGCTGTCATTTTGTGTAATCTTTTGTATAAATAATTCGTTTTGTGTATTTTGAGTCATTTTCATATATGTGTTGTCATTTGGTGTATTTTTCTGTAATGTATGTTTTTTGGAGTCATTTTGTGTGTTTTTGGAGCCTTTTTGTATATTTTTGTGCATTTCTGTTGTCGTTTTGTGTACTTTTTGTATAAATATTGTTTATTTTTTTGTTTTATTTTACTAATTTTTATTATACATACCTTATGTGTGGTGAGGGCGTTTTGAGATGTGTGTGTGTGTGTGTGTGTGTGTTCCCGTGAAATGTTTGAGACGCTGATGACTAAACTCCATAGCCATTATAACGCCAATCAGAAAAGTAACAAACCTGCTCAAAACAAACAGTTAAGCTTCAAACTACATGAGGGAGTAAGTAAATTAAAGTATTATCTACAATTCGCTGTCTTTTTTTAAAAAAACAAAACAAAAATCACACCAAATTACTCCAAAATAACAGATGCACACACTCAGGCTATGTGGAAGCTGTTCAAAAACTTTCAGGTTGAACAGACACCTGCATCGGGGAGAAATTCGCTCCACAAACACACGCACGCAGACCTTTCTTGCTTTTATAGGTAGATAGTATGAACAATAAGCTATACCAGGAGATTTTCTTTGCATAAAAACTCTCCTAATTCCTCCCATGTTTAGTACACAGGCTCTCATTTGGATTGGAAACAGGACTAAAGCAACATTATTTTCCATATGCTGCAACTCCAGACCAACACCAACACTGCGAGGGAGATACATCCGTGCATTGGAAATGGGTCTTTTGGAGCAAAAATATATATATAAAAAATAATAACAATAAATAAATAAATGGTTTTGCACAAATTAAGCCTCAAAACAGTCCAACTCTTTAAAATGTGGTTATATTTTCACAATTTCACACCTTATTTTTCTACATTTAGGACCGGCCTGATTTCTCTGAAGTTCTTTCCAACCTGGAGGAGTGCCTGTCTAATGTTGAGGTATGTTATATAGATTTCTACAGTAGAAATGAACTTAAAAAGTTCCTGCACTAGTCTTGTATATAACATAAAATGTTATTTCAATTTACCAATAAAATATGCACTTTTATTTTTAATTTTTTTTGTCCCTAAATTTTAGAACCATCGAGACAGCCATCACATTATGCTATCCATATACTGTACATGTAAAGTTTGTTTGTTTTATTGGTGCATTGCTCCCCATATGTAGTGATAGGACATGAATTATAGCTCTTTTAAAAAATAAACATAAAAAAATGTCACTGTTCCCAAGCTATGACAGTGGTCCTCGAACCCCAGTTTGGGAAACGCAACCAGGGTTGGTGTCAATTACTTTTGTAATCACGTAATTGTTAATTAATTACAACTATAATTGGTATTGAAATGATTTGTTGCTGTTGTAATCATAATTGAGTTGTAATTAAGTTGAGATCATTTACTTTGGAATTAGAAATGAAAATTCTATAAAAACTGTCAATTACAAATGAATTAAACACAAAACAAGGGGAATCATGTTACAGTCCAATAATGGCTTACACATAGTTAAAAATACGTTTCATATCATTTTACCTGTCAGTTCTCTTGAGGATCATTTTATCATTTAAAAAAAACTATACTATAATTATACTGACAGAAAAAAGGCTCAGAAAACCCACACCAACAATTTTAATATGAATATTTTCATGGATTAGGAAACACGGTAACAAAAAATGAAGAATAAATTACATGATCGATGGTGTATTTTACAGGTGATTTGAGATATTGATCAAAACTGACCCATTATCATAAGTGATGCTAACAGAAAGCTAACGCAAGAGGAAAATTATTAAAGGCTCAGTAATTGTGATTAATTGTAATTGAACTTTAGTAATTGAGAACATACTGTAATTCTAATTGACGTTCAGGGAAAAAAAAATATAATTGTAATTTTAATTGTAATTGGAAAAAATGTCTTTCAATGTAATCTTAATTTAGTTGTAATTGAACATGGATAATTTAAGACGTAATTGTAATTCAAAATAAGAGGTTTCCCACACATTACACAGTAAGTGTTGTTGTGCTGGTGTGTTCCACAGCTGATGTCTCCAGCTTCCAGTAACAGCAGTGGCTCCCTGTCACCCTCCTCTTCCTCTGACTGTCTGCTGGGACGAGGAGGACCAGGGCGCAGTCACGTGGCCGCCCTACGCTCACGTTTTGAGCTGGAGTACGCCCTGAACACCCGGGCCTATGCCTTCTGGAGTCAGAGGTAAAAAAAAAGCAGCACGTACCGAGACAGGTGGAGGTCAGAAGAAAAGGAGCAATTTACAGCACAATGGTCACACTCCAAATCAACAGCTGCTGCTAGCTGAGGTCTTTAATCCACTTACAGTATGTTATGTTTTTTTAAGGATTAGAGATTGTATTATTGTTCTCCTGTCTACCCTTTGGGGATGCTTTGGTTGCGTTTGACACGAAAACATGAACTGGATTATTATACATGATGGTAAAATTGACAAGATATTGTAATTACAAACAACATAACTTTGAATAATGAATGAGGTAAAAATCTGATGTTCCCTTGATGACAGCAATCAGGTTTTTCTTTTCTTTCTTGTTTTATTTATTTTTTGACACAAGGATTGGAAAAAAAATCTTGAATTCTAAAGGAGTTTCTATAACCTTTGTTTTGCTACTCTAATCACGAGGTGAGTGAAAATACTGTAGCATTGAGTTGTGACGTTGCTTAGATACCAAAAAAGGACACACAGGGAAGGACGTGCAATAAAACATGCATGGCATTCTGACTCAAGAGGAAAGTTTCTATCAGACGCTGGGTCCTGGGTGTCTGTATTGTAGCCATGGCAAAACAAAAAACAAACAAAAAAACAACTCTGTTGCTGGAGATTAGGTTACTATTGGTATAATATTAACTTTTCGTTATACCCGACTGTGCACAGTGCACAACACTTATTATTATGAAGTGTTGCAGAGCACTTGTTTTGCGGTGGCCCCTCAAAACATCATCAATTTTGTATACATGCTCCCACAGTGAAAGGGAAAACAGGCTGGCATTGGATCAGGCATTACATATTAAATTTCTTCTGCATGCTCCTGGCCTCTTCTCGTCTATCGTCCGCCACACGTATTGTTTTGCCAGTAGTTTATTGAAGGACGCAGTTTATCTTTCATTTTCATTTTCAGTGAGCAGCGTCGAGCATCTGGAGGCCCGTCATTGGACGAACTCAGGAGGAACATGCAATTGTCTCCTATCGATCGAAACGGTGTGTGTTCATGTCTATCCATTATCTATCCTCTAGCGCACATGTCAAACTCATGGCCCGAGGGCCAAGTTTGGCCCGGCAGATCATCTTGTCCAGGCCACAGGAAGATTTTTTTCAAAATTAAAGTTACAGCCTAACCGGAATATTTGTAAATAACCATATAAATTGTTGATAAAATATGATGGGGGTTGCATTATATTATATTATTCACAGTAATATTCAATCACATTTATTTTTAAAAACCTGGAGAATTCTTGCAAATCATCCAACTGCATTCTGGTGAATTACAGAACAAATTTTGAGAAATTTTGTTGCAAAGTCAAAACATTTTTGACAATTGCTTAACATTCAGGATTTTGATTGAATTTGTGCTTCTTCCTTCACAAAAACATGGATTTTTCTGGTCCGGTGTCATGGACTGAGTTTACTTCCGTACTGAGATTGTAACCTAACCCTAACCCTAACCTAATCCAATAAACAAATTGATTTTTTCTTTTTTTTTTTTTAGCAAAAAATAATTTTCCGGTAGTGCCCATGCGCATATATGCTCATGATTTATCTCAGTCGGAGGTAAACTCAGTCCGTGACACTGGCCCAATTGAGGTCAAACTGGGTCGTATGTGGCCCTTGAACGAGAATGATGGAGGGTGGAGAGTGGGATCTCATCCAGATATCTGAACTAAATGAAATTGTAAAGGCTTTGCTTTACCTCCTTTGCAGATGACAATACATACATGAGCATTTAGAGAGCGCAAACATATCACCAGTTATCTGGATCAATGATCTTGCATTCAAACTGAATAAAACTTGGTTGGGTAGTTGAGAAACCAACTCGAAATAACTGAGTCAAATTTCATAAAGATCGGTTTATTACAAACCAAGATATTATTATTATTATTATTATTTTTACATTTTTGCCAATGATGAGTTAAAGTGATTTTTTTAAACTGATTCAGAATCAGTACATTGATCAGGATCCCCTTCCTCCTTTAATGGAATCTTCCTTGGCTTAAGGTCTTTTTTTTTTTTTTTGGATAAAATGTCAAAATCCATAAAGTTGGGTTGCAAACTCAATTTCTTTGAGTTGTTAAAATAATGTTTGTAATGACTTGGTGAAATTCTATACCCTAATTCATATTAACATCTACCAAAGCACAAAAAATGGGTGGATTTCTAACACTAAGTAACTTAAAAACAAAAACCCATTATATACAGTACACAGCTCAAAGACATATACAAACATGCACACCTAGATCATCACAATAAAAACAGATAAACTGACTCATATCTAAAGATATTCCAAGAATTAAATCACTTTTTTGTCTGAAGTCTGAAGATGAGATCCTTTGTTCATTAAATAAATTTAAAAAAAATAAACATGTATAATCCTTGCTGCTGTTTTGTAGACAATAAGAAGTTAGGGTTTAAGATGGGTAACTTGCTGCAGTTATCACACCTCAATAGGAGTACATATATAACCTTTGCTGAGTTTCTAAGAGGTTGGTCAAACCCTGGTGTTGGTCTGTCTCTTGTTCAGGATATGTTTCGGACCCAATGAGCACAATGAGATTCTGCTCCTCCCTGAGCAGCAGCGGCAGCTTTGAGGAAAATAACTGACCCAGCTTGAAGCTCTTCATCAATGATGTGACAAACGATGTTTGTTGTGAATTCATTCTAATTTAATTACTAAATAATTTTTTTTTTAAATGTGATAACATTTAACATCTGCATGTTTGTAAATTACAGCCTCAATCCTGTTATGTATGTTTTATTTGTATTAATTAAAACTGTTTTTTTTTTTTTAAATAATTTGTATTTTTAAGTTTTGTTTTTATGAGCATGATTTGCATTCTTTTAAATTAAAAACGGTTTTCAGTGTATATTTATTTCTTTTTATTTTTTCTTAATAAAATAGGTGATTATGATGATCATGTTTCTTGTTTTTATTGTCCAACAGGCCAAAGCATGCAACCTTTCAGTTGTTGATGAACACATAAGCCTCTCAATGGGAGAGTTGATTATATATAATCTGGAAAAAAAAGAGGTAGTGCACACACAGTAATAATGATTGATCTGTGCTAAATATCAACCATGAGAAAAAGCCTAGGCTTCCTCATTCAATCCTGCCACAAATTCCTTTAACTACTGCTGCTACCAAAGTTGTCATTAACGTAGAAACGATTCAATTACAGAGCTCTGATCAAAGCTGAAGTTCTTCTATCCAGTGAGTGGAAAGAGGACAAGGGGCAGACTACAGTTGAAGGAGTCCAAGATGAATTATTCAGTCATTTGTGAGCGTGAGTGGAAGAGTATCTGCTTACTAGTAATTGGTGATAGCAGGTCCACCTGATACCTCACAAGAACTCCTCTTTGTAACCAACTATAGGGAAAGATGGCCTATTGTAAACATCTGATGGCGGTGTCACAACTCATTACCAAGCTTCTTCTATTTGGAGATTGGAGGTGGAAGAATGCCTGAAGTGCTACTTTAATCTAGAAGAAGCTGCTTCTAACAATTCAAATTCCCTACACAGTCAGTGAATCTGGGTTAGTGTCTGCGTGTATTCAGATTAAAGGTTAAGCATCATTCTAGTTGTTGGGCAGTGTTAACTCACTCTCAGTCCTCATCGATGGCAGTAGAGAATATGAGTTATGACCGAACAAGCTTTTGTCCACTGAGAAAGTGCTGAGATGCTCTCTGCTCAGAGCGTGTTTGAGGTCTTGGATCATCTCTTTTCTGCCCTCCTCCGATACTTCCGGTGGGATCTCTTCACCAAGGGACTCCTGCAGACTTCCAACGTCAGATTTGGTTGTAAAATGTGTCATCTGTGAAACTTTCTCGCTTTGATCCTTTATCATTTCCTGTGTTGTGTCATCTTTCAGTTCATCTGGATGGTTTAAGTTGTTGAACTCTTCTATTTTAGTAGCAAGCAGAAGATCTTTCCTTTCTTTGACCACTGTTTGTTCATCAGTCATGTCAGTGGGGTTACCTGCAGTTCTCTCCACAGGTTCGGTCTCAGAAACACTCTCTGCTTTGCCACTTACCTCAGAGTTATGAGTGCTTGAGATATTTTCCACTTCAGTGCTGTCTTGAACATCATCATTGATTGCTTGCATGGATCTGTGAACCTCTGAAGGCTTCATATCAAGCTCTTTTGGAGACTCTCTCTTGCTTTGCTCACTTCCTGCTTTTGATCCAGGTTTTTGAACTTCAGTGTTTTGAGTATCTTGTTGCTGCGTGTCTTTGGCACAGTCATTCTGAGAAGGTTCCTTTTTAGGCTCAGTGTTGTTCAGATCTGTCTCTACAGCCTCCATTGTGGTTTTGAGGCTTGACTCACTTTGGTCTTTCAGCATGTGCATCTTATCTTCACTGTCAGATATCCTTCCTACCTCAGTGAGCTCTACCATTAGCATTTCTGAACTAGGTGTCTCTGCAATTTCACTGAGATCTTCCAGGGGTTCGACAAATGTCTCAAAAAACTTTGAGGACTGGTGCATGTTCACCCAGTTTGTCACCAGGTCGCTGCTGTCTGCAGCTGCCTCTGGAGGTCCTTTTCCCACAGTTTCTTCCTGTCGAGCACCATCAGCCTCTTCGTTTTGGGGTTTGAGAAGCACACTTGCGCCTTCCTCCGAAGCTTTGCTGGCATCTTCTGTGTCCTCATTTCCTCCATCGGCAGCTGAGAAATCAACACTAACCACGTTTTCTTCAGGGCCTTCACTTCTTTCTACAGGCTTCATGTTCTTGTCTTCTAAGTGTTGAAGTAACTCTCCCGAATTGACAGAAACTGGTGGAAATTGTTCCTGATGCCCTGAGGATTCTGTCACGGCACTGGAGGAGCTCTTTGTGTTATTGTTCTTTTCAGTCAAACTGGACTCTTGATTTTCATTATCAAGACTAAATTTCATGCCATTTTCACTGTCCTCTGTTTCTCTGCTGTCTTTTCTGTCTTCAGATCTAAGATCCAAAGCCCTTGACTCAGGGTCTGAGATGTTTTTGCTCTGTTCATGGCATTCTTCAGCTTTGCTTTCTTCTTCCCCAACACTACTTTCGATCCCACCTGCTTCTCTATCTTGACTAACATCACCTCCTTCCTCTGTGCTCTCGTGACCATCAGGATCCTTGGTTTTCCCTTCTTCACACTTGGTTAAATCACTTACATCCTGTTTGTCCCCTAAGGGAAACTCCTTGTTTTCACATGTTTTACTCTCAGCAGAAATCTCCCCATTTTCACCATCAATCAAACCCTTTTCCCAATTGTCATTTGTTCTTTCACTCCTCGGGGGAATATTTCCAGCTCCTGATATGTTTTCAAGTATTTCTTCTATTGTGTTTTCGGCTTCAATTTCACAGTCATCGATGATTTTATCAACATCTTTTGCGTGTTCATCCAGGAGTTTTTCCTTTTGTCCATTCACTTCATCTTTACTTGATGTTCCTTCATTGTGTTCATCAGTTTTTTTAATCATGATTTCACTTTGGCTTTCATCCTCATTGTTTTCAGAATTCATATCCTCTTTTTGAACAGATGTGTTTGCTTCCTCTGTCTTTTCTGGTTCTATAACATTCCCATCTGTCACTCCCTCCTCTTTATCAAGGGTATTTTCTGCATGTTGGTCTTCCACTGTTTTATTTTCAATGCTTTTCTTACCACTCTTTATTCCTTCCATACTTTCTTTCAATGGCTTATCTAAATTTTCTGTTTCATCTCTTTCACTTTGGTCTGTATTTACATGACTTTGTTCTTCTTTATCTTCAACATCCTCCTCCTCAAAGATCTTCTTTTCTTTTTCCTCCGATCGCACTGATTTGTGCTCCTCACCAGTTTCACACACTTCTGATTCACTGCCATCCCTCCTACCTTCTACTTTAAATTCTTCTGTTTCTTTGTTATTGCCATTTTGAGTGCTTTCAAGTATTATGTTTTCCTCTTTAGTAGCAATTGTTTTTTCAACTGTTGTTGGACTGTCTTCACTCTCCTCTGCTGTGCTGTTTGAACTCCCTGCATTGGCTTCTGAGGCACCGTCCTCAATCTCCTGTTGTCTATTCTCTGTAATGGTTTCAGCTGACTCCTCATGGAGGAGGTCTTCTTGCTCCTTAATGGGATTCACGTCTACATGCATTGTCTCGCTTGTCGCCGCCTCCTCTGCTGCATTATCTGTCACCGCTGTCTCATCCATCTCCTTATTAGCTTCCAATACCAGTGACTCATCACCCTCCTTGCTTTCTGCCCCATGCCCTTTCCCTTGGTGACGAGTCGTAGCCTCCTCCAAAGCTTCCCCATCATTTACCACCTTATTCTGTAAAGTTTCATCATTAGATGATGCAGCCGGAGCTTCCTCTAAAAGATCCATCGTTACGTCCTCCTGTAGTTGTGCTTCTTCATCGACAGGATGCTGAGCTTCACCAGTACTCTCCATATCTTCACACCTCTCAGCTGTAGCTTCTTCCTCTGTTGTCTTTTCATCCATCTTTGTTGCCTCGTCTTTGATACTCTCATTGTTCTCTTGAGCATCCTGCAAAATCTCATCTTTCTCCTCTTCCTCCTGATCCTGTGACACTCCACTTTCACCTGCGACAACATCCTCAAATTCTGTTTTTTCTGCAACCATTTGCTGTTGTTCAGCCAATGTAATTAGCTTCTCTGGGATGGCATCTGTGAACACAAAAGGAATTTTGTTCACATGTTACTTCTTATGAAAGAACAAAGATCCGACACCTTTATTATTCTGTTTGGGGCCGTCATCTACAGATTCCTCTGTGCTGGTATCACTCAGTTCAGGCTCAGAGCTGCAGTGAGACTGCCTCAGTATCGCCTCTACCAGTTTCTCCTGCACAGATTTGGCTTGGGGATAAAGAAAAACACATATTTAAAAGTTTGCAACAAAGAGCCGGGGTGTTTGTAAGCCTCCATTCTTGGAGTGTGGAGAATGCAGGAAAAAAAACTTTTCAACTGAAAAGAAATGAGCCAATGAAGAAGGATTCAGCCTCAAAAGGAATATTCTTTTAATTTTCAAGATAACAAATTCTCACAACATGCAAAAAGCATGCACAAAACCAAAAGTAATCACAATGCAAAGTTACACAATGTCTTCAACCTATGAAACTTTCATTTGGACTTTTTCTACTGAAATGAAAAAAACCAAAGTTACTGCATTTGTTAGTCATTCATTTGTTTGTGCACCTGGTAATCATTGACACTGTATGTAATTCTCTAAAAACTGAACAGATCAACTTTACAGTAAAGACATTGTGTTGAACTTAACAGAAAAAACACAGCACAAAAACAAAACCATCACAAACATAATTTTTCCACCAGGAATATATATATATATATATATATATATATATAAATAAAAAAAAGCTTATTCTTTTACTTTTGCCATCTGAATCAATGCTATAAGGCAATGTGGGGTCATAAGTGAAGTCCTGCACACCTGTCTCAGCACATCTGGTTATGATGATGGTGGAAAAACCTCCACAATGGAGGAAAACTCACATCACATCACCACACCTGTATCTTTTCATTCATACTCACCCTTCTCCCGTTCCTCCTCCTGTTTTTTCTGCTCGACTATACTTTCTGTATCTTTGTCCTCTGAGGACAAAAGACTCTGTCTTTTCTCTCTGCCAGTAAGCAAACTGGTGTCTGTGATGTCAATCTCGGTGCTGTCCTCAACACTGTCCCTTATGTCTGAGTCTTTGGCCGTTGCTAAGTCAGATTCAGTAGCTGCAGCTAGCTCGGGTTCCTCCATTTGATTTGTTTGAGCAACAGTTTCCTCATAAATGATCTCTGCAGGCTTTTCTTTATCCTCGTCTTTTGTGGTATCATCATCACTTCGTTCCTGATCGCTGTTCAAAGAGCTGGAGCTTGAGTGAGCTATGCATCAAACGAAGCGATAATAGGTTATTTCTTGTCTTTAAAAACTTTAAAGGGTTAAAGTTTTAAAAACACTTTTTAATGCATAAATCAACCGTTCACTGATATTCATTCTTAATGTCACTCACCATCCTTCTGATCATCTTCGGTCTCAGATGTCTCCTTCCATTCCACCTGCTTTTTGTTCTCACTGAATGGAGATGGAGAGTTCTTTTCTTTCTCCTCTCCCTCCTCTGCAGGGCCCTCGTCATCTGCTTCAAAGTCTTCTTCGTACTCTAAGGACGAATACATAAAAGGAAACCATTACTTTGCATGAAAAGGAAAGGTTCATGAATTTAAAGTTACAAAGCTTACTACGATTTTTCATACCATCTCGTATTTTGTCCTCGTCACAAGCTGTTTCTTCTTTGACTTGAGTCTCCGTGTATGGAGGTTGACTGGTTTCACATTCGGAGTGAGATGTTGTGTATCCCCCAGTTCTCGCTGCAAGCATCTCAGATCGGACTTTAGAACTTGTGCACAATGCATTTCTTCCTCCATTTTCTTTCATCTTTCTTGAGGGAGGAGTGGGTACTTTATCCAGTCCCATGGAAATGATACACCTACAAATGAAAGATAGCTTGTCTTAGATTTAATTTATGACAATTTATACAGTACTGAGTGAACTGTTTGGCTTTTAGTGGAATTAGCATTACTGCACTCCATTGATGTCAAAACACCTGCAAACATAAATATTTTCTCTAAGCAACCAACACTTTAAGGTCTCAACAGAAAATGGTTTTCAACATTTAAGCATAGATGGCAAAAGCACTAGTCTTCAGTACTGTACAGTATAGATACTTAAATTAAAAAATGACTTCAATAATAAGACAGGATTTTTAAACCAGCAATTTTCATATATTTAATTTAGTTTTAAGAACTTGTAGAATACTGGTAAAAGGAAACAAGTTAAATCTGTTACCTTTGAACACCTGGAGAATTTAGCACTCTTAATAAATAAATGTGTCAAGGAAAAAAATACAAATGCTCAATAAAACCCAGAGCAGCTTTGAGTTTAACATTTTTAAGAACTTATGGAAATATGGTACATGGAAATAAATTTAATCTGTTATATGAAAATCTGGATAATTTAGCACACATTATTAATAAAATATATAACCTTGGTTCTATGAGTAATATGAGTGAAATGTCTCACTATGGGATGCAACCTCTGTCTGCATTACTCAGAAGCATTTATTTCAATCTACCAATCCTGATTGGCTGGTGAAGTGCGTCCGTCCGCTAGAGGGTCACCCACCTCCTATAAAAGGAGAACATGGACAGACGTGCACCATTCAAAATAAGCATCTCTTCTCCTCGTTTGAGCAAGAAGGGTAGTCTGGTGAGACATCTCACTCATATTACTCATAGAACCGGGATTATATATATAACCTTAAGTTCTATTTCATAATATTTTGTGAGATGTCTCACTATGGGATATGGAAACTCCCATAGTGCAGACATCCTTATCAAGGGTACCAGCCTCCAGGGCAGAAGTCTGATCACATCAGGACAGTAAAACCGCCTGTGCCACACACGTGGCAAAATTGTCCAGCATGTAAAAGCAGACAAACGTGAGGGGCGAGGAGCTGCAGGAATACCGGGCCAGGTAGGCGAGCCTCGTCAAGGCTTTGGTGGGGCCGGCCAGGGAAAGGACGCTCGCCGCTTTAAACTGCAGACCCTGGGGAGCAGCCTGAGGAAAAGCCCTTCGTCGCGCCGGTGGAGACGTGAGACAGAGGCAGAGAGCCTCAACGTCTCTCTTTTTTCTCCTCGCAGCGCTGCTGCATGGTGGACAAGGCGGAGCCGAAAATCCTTCCAGGGACGAGCTCCTTCCATGAGCAGCTCAGGAAAGACGGGAAGGAAAGTGGAGCTTCTTCCCTTCGTAGCGGGACCTGGTGGATTCAGTCACTACAGTGGGCCACGGAATGACCAGCCGAGCCGCAGCGCGTTTACACACTTCCACCGTGTCCAGGCTGGGAGGATAGGAGACGGGCATGGAGCCCTCCAGTTCCTCCTGGGAGACTACAGAGGTGGCATAAAGCCCGCCCCGAGCCTGGGTGATGAAAGGTCCATCCTCCTCGTCCGCACCCGAGCTGAAAGGGTCAGAGGAGTCTTCATAAAACTCTCCACAGTAAATCACAAGGACATCCTCGTGAAGCGGGGAGAGAGACGCCAGGCCGAGCTGGAAATCTCAGCTGGAACCCTGAGCAGTCGCAGTTTCCATCAGCGGAGTCAACATGTGCGTGAACTGTCTGAGACGTCGAGAACAGCGTTGGTTTTCGAGACGGCAGCTTTCGCTTTCGTCCGAAGCTCGGATACCGTAGTATCTGGAGCTGGAGCTGGGCTACAATCTTTCGTGAGAGCCCAGAGGGAAGACTGATGCGCGCAAGGGCCTGTAGGCGTCGAGGGCAGTGGGACCAAGACAACAGCGAGGTGTGCTGAGGTCAATGCACCGGCCTTGCGGCAAGGAACGTGCAGTGGAGCTAACACCACAGTGAAAGAGCCACTGGGGACCAACGTGTGCCGGAGCAACAGTGTTGCGAGTCGTCAGCCGGAGGTGAGGCTTGGAGGTTCACTACCTTTCGGCAGCAAAAGACAGCACCTACCAAGCAAAGCAAAGTAAGAGCTGTATTTTACCTACTTCTCCACCTGTTGTGGTCTAGAGTAGGCACTAGTTCTGCCAGCGTCCGTCAACTGGAATAAAAAGAATCTGCCTGTGGACAGTTAAGCCGGCAAAAAAACGCGAGATAGCTGACAGGAGAAGAGGTGTTTGAATGGTCTGTCCGTGTCCTCCTTTTATAAGAGGTGCGTGACCCCCTAGTGGACGGACACGCTTCACCGGCCAATCAGGATTGGCAGATTTAAATAAATGCTTCTGAGGAATGCAGACAGAGGTTGCGTCCCATAGTGAGACATCTCACAAAATATTATGAAATAGAACCCAGAGCAGCTTCAAGTTTAACATTTTTAAGAACTTGAAAATGTTAACTATAAAAACTAAGGAACCTGCCTAACAGAAAAAAGCTCAAACTATCAACATTTTCATTGAGGCTCAATAGAATCATGTCATCCAGGTTTCTAGAATGGAGACGTGCCCTTTTTGGTCTGAAACTGAGTCGTGCTGCTGAAAAGCCTTTTACAAGCAGCAGAAGCTGGTAGTGCTGTGTTCAGTTTAAGTGACAAGGTCTGAAAAGTAACGAGCTCATTTAAAAAATAGGCGTATGAGTAGAAAGTACAGATATTTGTTTAAAAAAGTAAGGAGTAAAAGTCATAGGGCACCAAAAAAAAAAAAAACTACTCAAGTAAAGTACAGATACCAGAAAGAAAACTACTTAAGTACAGTAAAGAAGTATTTGTACTTCGTTAAGACATTTCATGAAAAATGCAGCTGTATCAGCAGAGAGGAGACAAAGGTAACAATTGTTACTCATGACAGTGATATCCGGATTGCTTCTAAACTGAAAAACTATGCTATTAAAAACTTCAGGATGTGTTACAAGACTAAATATAAACTTTGAAAGTGTCATTAATATGACAAATGAAACAACACAACCCTTTAATCTGAAAAATGTACCACTCAGGTGAATTTATTCGCCAGCAGCAAAAACATTCTTCGTGCATCATTGAATTGTTACGTCACAACAAGAGCTGTGTATCTTACTTGTAGCAAGGTGAAGCACCCTCTACGCCGGAAAACCCGAAGTGTCCATGCTTGCCACCAAGTCGAGAACCCTTTCTGTGTTTGAACTCACAGCACGAGCTCAGCCGTTCCACCTGCAGCCCATTCAGGAAGAAGGTCAAGCTAAAAGGGAATCCTCTGTGTCGCCTGGAACTGAACTGGAACATCTCTGAGGGAGAGATTGAGCACAGAGATGATGGACAATGGAGCTTGTCATTGTCAACAGAATTCTTAATGGACAGACTCACACTGACCTCCCTCACAAAGCTTCCCCTTGAACACACACAGGTTTTCTCCACCACAGTGCTGCTGAAACACCTTAACATCGTCCCTCATGTCAGTCAGGTCATGGGAGAGATGCACGGATTTACCAAAGTACACCATGGTCACAAACACTTTGCTCTGTTGTACAGAGCTCCTGAGCAGTGGGAGGTCCTGAGGGAGAGAGAAGGTAACCTGAGGTCAGTCTCCTCATTTAGGATAGTTTTTTCCACCACTCCAAAAAAGTTAACAATAACGTTTTCCTTTAGTTAAAACAAATATACTACTGTACAGATACAGTTTAGATTTCTTGAGTACTTGAATGTCCTCATGTGTTTTAAAGTATCATCTCATGGAAATTCAAAGGTACTACGTAATCATCTCGTGGAAATTTGTTGATTATAATTAATCCAATGGGGCTGCAGTTTACGTATGTGCTAGATCTAAATGTGGAAAGTTTTGTTGCCAGTAAAAACCGAGAAAGAGGAAAGAAAGACCTCAGTGACGTCGGCTCCACTGGAGGTGGTGGTAGAGCGAAGCCTGCGACCTCTGAAGGTGCTGCGACTGACCTTCGACCCGCGCTCTTGCCTCGTTGTGGTTGGAGGGACTGGGGTGACAAAATTGTTGATGACTGGAAGGCAGTAGGGTGAGATGCCATTGTGAGGTGAGGTATGTGCATTGCTTTCATATCTCTTCTGGAGGGTTTGTCCATCTGTTGGAAAAGTTTGTGAGGACATGCTGGGGTCTTTCAGGGGCACATCAGATGAAATTAATGAGTGAAAAAACATAGTGGCTATGACAAAGAAATCTGCTGACTCCAACCCTAACCTTTCGTTACCCTAACCCCTACCTAATCCCACTAGATCTCTCCACCTAACCCAAAAAATGCCAACACAGCTCCAAAGGTGTCATAATTTAGCAAATGACACTTAATGACAGCCTTCATGACACTTTATTTATGCTAATGACCGATAATGACAGCGTAATGTCAGCTTTTGTATAAAAGTTCAAGTAAAGTGTTACCGCATATTCTCCCTGACTGCAAGTTATGAAACACCCTGGAGTGGACACGGGTCAATCAAAGAGCCAATACACAGCCACATCAGCTCTCTTTAGCATGCTATAACGCGCCAGGGTTTGTTTCCTTGGAAAGTCCACTAAGTTTGATATATTTGGTGGTGCAGATCAAAGAGGCAGACACTGGTCCGGGTACAGATGGAGATCTTGGTATGTTTGCACTCAAACTGTAGCTCGATTCCTGGCCGGTGACTTCGCTCTGGTGAACAAATGGCTTCACTGCAGCGCGATTAAAGCAAACCAGCGAGTAAACTCTTGTTTTCTGTACTATTTTTTGATGGCTTAAAACAATCACAACAGAAAAAGTAAATCAATATGAATTTAGGCTTCAAGCCCCTTTTCAAAAGGTATCATACATACAATTATTTTTGACATAAAGACCCCCACAGACACTGCACTTACGGTGCAGTTGAAAGACTGGTCGTGTTCCTGTGAGGATTTCGGCAGCCTGTAAGGTGAGCTGCGTCTTACTGACATCGTGGTGTTGTTGTTGTGGATCGGCTTCAAACGCACCGGCCTCTGCATCTTCCCTGGAGCCGTGTTGGGTCTGGACGAGCTTGGCTACGGACACATGAAACACACATGTATGGAACACTAACAGAGGTCATTTTGTATTTACTAATGGAAATATTTATACTATGCTTTGTACATAAGTGGAGGCCTGGTTTTGAACCCATGACCTCACTTAAAGGCAGCATCACTGAACTACTATCCAACAAGTGTACTTGAGTTGCCTCTGCTCAGGTTTTTTTCCCACCTGTTATTGGTATCAAAATGGCCTTTCTTTATTAATCAATTAATGGCAAAACTGTGACACTAATACGTGTTAACTTACAGACTCGGATGACTCCGAGGGTTCACCCTCTGGCCCTGAGTACTGTTTTTGCACAGCCCTGGCACCCATGGGTGGGCGTGGAGACAGGATACGGATCATATCTTCCTCACATCGTTTAGAGCGTTCAACCTTTTAAACAAAATCCATTTACAATGATGGACCATTTACAAGGAAGTTGAATCCATAAACATAGAGAACTAAGTATTTATGCAGGGTAATTCCTAAAGGTGCACTTGATCCTCATTAGTTTTTGAGTCCCCACAATTGTTTTATGTAAATAATGTACCTTGATCTTATGCACTCTTTCCCTCCTTGCATACTCCTCCAGTTTCCTTTTGATCTCTTTTTGGTGAAGACGCTGAAAGAAGCATTAAGCAGCATCATTTGTCATACACATTAAAAGAAAATAACACGTCCCTGAAGGTTTTTTCCTTCTTTGATTTAGACACTGTACTCTTCCCACCTCCATTTCCAGCACCTTGTGGAAGATGGCGTGAGCCAGGCATTCTCGAATGTGTCTCTGATGTGCTCGCTGAATCAGTTTGTGTCTGTATTCTTTGTCTGGAACTATTCTCCCACTCCTGGTGATCTGATAATGGTGACAGATAAACAACTGATCAAAATGACTTTTAAAAGGCAAAAAACAACTATATATTTATAGGTTTAAAAGGACGTTAGCAGACATACGAATATCAAAATTTGGCTATATGAGATGGTTTGCTCTGAGGATACATATGGTATATCACCCCACTCAATAGTTTTACCCATAGAATCATTAAAATGCTGCCAAAGTACAAGTTAATCAACAATTTGATATTTTTTTGTTTTGTAGGCATTTCCCTGTGTAGCTATATTGGTGGATTCTGCTAACCAACTGACATTCATTACATGACTCTCAGACATTTCATAATACATCTTTTAACCCACCATGTGGTGCAGAATTGATATTTTTGATTTTCCTGCCTGTTTGTGAGTTAGATTTGTGTCTAGATGAACCCTGATCAAAGTTTATTTATTTTTTAATCATTTCACATATTCACCTTTTCCATGATAAATAGGTACTAAAAATACATATACGTACTGTTGGTAGGTTAGAATATAATTGGATAATACCCACTATAATAATAATAATACCTAATGGGTACCTATAAGTTAGGTAAAATGTATGTATACTGTTGGTAAGAATATAGTTGGAACATATATGTAGAATGTAAAATTAGATAATAGAAATGATAAGGTGTCGGTTTTCACCCAAGTACAAAATCAGCTGAAAAATACATGACTTATAATCTAATCAATTTCACATCGCTTGGTTACTTTATTAGGCTTCCTTATCCATGAAAATATTGGTTACATGATTTTGTGTCTTTCCTTTTTGAGTGGTAAAATTATAGAAAACTGAAAGGTAGTAGTGGGATAACTTGATATGAAACATACGTATGTGTAGGACATAGAACTGTAACATGGTTCCCCAAGTTTGCATTTAATTACATTGTGAACGACAGTTTTTATGGAATGTTAATACCAATTTCAAATACAAAGTAAATTATCTGAACTCAATTACATTTCAATTACGATTACTACAGCAACTTATTTTCCCCATTACAATTACACTGATAATATCTTAATTGTAATTCATGATAAATTACCTGATTACAAGTATAAGTGACCCCCAATCCTGACACACACACAACCTCCTTCCTTCTCCAATGTTCTAATGATCATGCAGTCATACCAGTCCAGCTCTCTGCAGGTGCCTCCTGATGCGAGTGTTGCTGAAGTATCCTGCCAGGTGTTTGTCTGTGAGGCTGTTGTATGCTGAGATGAGTCTGCACAAACAATAGGAAAGGTAAACCTTTGCTTGTTTTAAAAGGAACCATCAATTCATTCGATGTGATCCCACTATCAAAACGTCTGTTGCTTACAGTCGCTGTAAAAGCCTGAATCCTAATTAGATGCTTCACTGACGCCCAGGATGGTGTTAGTTTGTTGGCAGCTCTTTGGGCCCTCATTAACCAGACATCAGCCTGTCCACACACACACTCTCCTGTCCACTGGCAGCTTTTTTTCCCCCTCAACACAGATTTGATTTCCACCATTTGTGTACACCACAACAAGACTGTTCCTCTGTTACAGGTGTCTGGTTACACGGACGAGTTGGAGGGGATAACACACTTAACTCTGGCCGCCACCTTTTTGTGCACCTCCGCAGATGTTCTCTGTAGTCCAAGTATCACCTTTCATTTTGAACTTGACTTTCTATGACCAAGCGGGACACTTGAAACTGAAATTTGCTGTGTTAGTGCTTAATAATAGATAGCAAACGACATTCCTTTAGAGCAGGGGTTCTCAACTGGTCTCACACTGGGCCCCACATTTTGCCATGGTCAATAAATTGCGACCCACTATTTTTTTTTTTTTTTTGAAAAATTCAAACAACCAAATGTAGTTTTTCAAAAATAACTGTTAAAAACACACGTATAATCTTTTTTTAAACATAAATCTATATATTTTCCTGTGCAACATGCATTTCACAGCATGCCTGTCAAAAGCAACGTTTCTTTCAAAATAAAAGACAAGTCCAACATGAGAGATATTAAGTAGGCTATTTATTTATATTTTACCAGCTGTCCGCGACCCACCAGTTGAGAACTGCTGCTTTAGAGCATTGCCTGCCCTAAGCCATTTAAAGCCCTAGGCAAGATTTTAAGCGACGCCCATTTGCATTACAGTAACTCATACTGCCAATTTATATATGCTCACGTAAAAACCTGAATACATTTGTCTTTGACCATTTTTTGCTTTCTTTCTTTCAAGAAATAAGAACCCAATCAAAATAGTAACCTAAAAAAATAACACATTAAATAAGGAAAAAACCATTTAAAATAAACAAACACTAAATATTATTCAAATATATAAACAAAAGAAAAATAATCAAAACATAATGTAAAAAGCTTAATACAAGTGGCAAAACCAAAATATGTATACAAAATGAAGTGACTGCAAAAAAAATATAGAAACTAGTATTAACACAAAAAACTACATTACAATATATTTTTAAACAGATCTCTTAATGGTGCATTATAGGGTCATGTCAAAACCTGGTCAACAATATTTTAAATCTTTCTCTAAAAATGAAAAACAAAACAAAAAACAAGACACCTTCAAATGACAGTGATAAGAATCTGATTGAGTCTATCTGAGACAACACTGAACTCTTCGAAATTTTCAACAGCTCATCAGTCAGGTCAGACCAACCTCAATTCTCCACTGACAACATTTACAATTCTAAAATATATATATTTTTCAAAGAATTATAGTACCCTTGACACTAAAACATTTAAATTTGCTCCCATCTGTGCAACCATGTTTTAATAAAAACAAAACCATGTTCAAAGTGTTTTATTCATGAAATTACTATTGCATCAAAAATAAATAAGTAAAAATGACTTCTCACAAGTATCTGAATATTATAATCTTAATAGACTTTAAAGTGTGAAGTGTGCAAGAAATTATGTTATATAAAAAAAATCTGAAATTAGTTTGAAAATAACTATTGTGTATTTATCTGAAACACTTTTCTTTTCATTAATTTTAAGTACATATAAGTACTTGAAAAGTACAGAAATGTGTAAACTTGATGGGCAGATAAACTGCTGCTGAGCCCTAGCTGTGGCTAATAACACTCATGTAATAATGCCTCAGTGGTTAATCTCAGAAATAATCACAGATTTTATAGAAGGAAAAACTAGAAGAAAGTAAGTATAATGAAGTTATTCCTACCCTGGGTTGAGGTGACTCATGGCTTTCAGCTGGGACTTTTCTCAATGTCCAATGAAGCTTGAAAATGCCATTACAGAAGGGTCATTACATAAAGTCATCATAAGCAAAGAAAAAAATGTAAATAAAGTTAATGCAGACACAGTCATTTGATATAGAGTTGCAGTAGGAGTCGTACAATCAGGGCAGTGATAACAGAGAAACAGTTGGAGCATTTCAAGACCTAGTGAGAAACATAACATAAACACACTCGAGTAAATGACATATCATGCACACAGAACAGGAGTCAGTACTCACAGACAGGTCGGGTGCCCACAGTCACACAGTTAGAGTATTTTCAGTCCCACAGACAGACAGCAGACAGAGTGCAGAAACACCACCACCAGTACAGCACAGCTCCCACTGATGACTCTCTCTGGTTGTCATGGTAAGCCACGTGATCAGGCTGAGGCAGGTTTCTGCTTACACATGTGTACCAGGACAGGACACGAGCTGCTCAGTAAATACAGACAGCATCATTCTGACAGTGTCTCAAACTACCCTCATTTATCTTCATTTCAGACTACTTTATTCCAAACATCCACACATGACACATATTTGCATTTTATTATTTTTTCTTTAGAAAGTTATGATAAATAGGGATTTGTGATACTATTGGCCCACAGATATTATCAGCTGACATTAGCCATAAAATGAAAAATATCGGTCTACATCGGTAATGGTTTTTCCATAAATATGGAAAACCGATATCCTGTATGCTAAAGTTTGAGAAAACATAATGGTAACACTTTACTTGAAGTTTTATAAATTAGACTGACATTGCGCTGTCAATATTATGACATGACACCTATCATTAGCATAAATAAAGTGTCATGAAGGCTGTCATTAAGTGTCATTCGTTACCCTAACCCTAACCCTTCTCCTACCCTAACCTCACTAGATATCTTCACCTTACCCAAAAAAGGCCAACATAGCTCCAAAGGCATCATCATTTAGCGAAAGGTGCCTTATTCATGCTAATGACAGATAATGACCTTATGTATGAAACTGTGTACTTTTTCCATAGCTAAAGTTGAAGATTGTTTATTTGTGTAAATCTTTCAGTGAGGCTTCACATTAAAAGTAGGTTTAACCTGACATTTCCATAGAGAGATGTATATTATGTGATCTAACTGCTGTTGAATACATCAGTGATGCAACAAATTACTGCCATTGCTGCATGACTGTTGCTTTTGCCCAGGAGGGGATGTCATCAGTTGGTGTCCAACTCTCACTGGGCATTTCGACCCTAAACCACAACACCCTCCAGTTGGTGGGTCCGACAGTGATGGCCAGTCACGGCCCATCTTCTCCTGGCCCCCAGCACAATTCCTCCTACTCCAGAGCCAACATGATGCTCTTTATGCTGCCTCACTCAATCTGCGGACAGCTGTCTTTTTCTCCCTTTCTGCTTCTCCCAGTGCTGTGAGTGACTTCCAGACAGACTTTGCCGGGAAACCCCTGCACCCGACTTCAACTGGGAATAGCCATGCCTGCCAACCCTTGTCGCTGCACTGCTCAACAAGGTTCTGGTACTTAGAAGCCTTCCTATTGTATGCCTCCTCGCATCCCTCTCCCCAAGGGATCGTCAGTTCTATCAGCATGATCTTTTTTGACTCCTCTGACCACAAGACCAAGTCAGGCCTCAGTGACGTTTGCACAAACTGGGGGAAGACTAGTCTCCTGCCCAGGTCCACTCTCATCGCCCATGATTGTGCAGCTTGGAGAAGGCCCTTCTTGATTATCTTGTGCACTGGTGGTTTCTGCCTTTCCCTGACAAACTGCATAAAGGATGTTGGTCACTTGTTGGTCTACCGCTATTTCAGTCTCTCCCACTCCAGGGTGTCAGCCAGTGCACAGAGGCCCTTATCATGGCGCCATCTGTATTTGCCCTGGCTAAGAGCCTTCTTGCACCCTGGTAATATATGCGCCATGTTTCCTCTCCCTCCACATAGCCTACATAGCGAGTCCTCCCTCATTCCCCATCTGTGGAGGTTTGTTGGCAATGGAAGGGTGTCGTACACTGCACGAAGCAGGAAATGGTGAATCCGAGTCCTTGCCACCATAACACCTCATTGGCATCTTGGTACATCATTGCAACCCTGCACTTAGCCACCTTGAACTCTTCAACCACTGATGATAGGGGTAGTTGTAGGAGGCTAGACCTGATGTAAAGCCCTACTGACGTGAAGCTTGGTGGAATTTCGAGTCACTTGCAAAGATGTTTATTTACTCGCTTCTCAACTCCTTTCACTGCTGTCATGGGCACTTTGTAAATTGTAAGTCTTGGGAGCAGCTTGTGCTGGAAGAACCAGGCCTTAAACTTTTCTGGTAGTCCTGACCTCTCAATCTTTTTCAACCATTCGTCTGCCTGTTTCTCCATGCTGGAAACATCGTTCCTGTCCGTGAGTGATGCGTCATACCACTTCCCAAGACAGTGTGGGTCTGTTTCTTTATAGTTTAAGATTATAGTTTCATAGATAATTCCCTCATTTGTGGAGAGTGAAAGGTAAAATTTCTATGATGTATATTTGGATTATATTTGTTACATGCCCTTGAACAAAAAATCAATTTGGTGAATATGGTATAACATTTTGGGTCATAAAAACCATGATCAAATGACTAAAATATTGCTTTATAACCAGCAAACAGGAATGACATGGATTGGATTTCATTTAACTTTTTCTTGCAACGTCTTGGAGAGTTTCTGTTACATTAAGCCTTTGGTTTATGTGAAATAGTCTTTAGTGGGTAGAACTGCACTGCTCACATTGTCAATAATGGAACAATAACTACAGTCTTTAACAGACAAGAACATTGAAGTCAAACTGTAAAATGTGGGACACACAGATAGAACTGCTGGACATTTGTCGCCATCCTGTGGACATAAGTGGACCTGCTGTAACAAAAATAAAGAAAATGTAACTGTAGGAGCATAAAAACAGTCACAACAAATAATTTAGTTACAAGCACATGGAACTAAATTATATCGTGTTTTACTTGTTTTTGTGTCCCTTTGTTTGATTGTCTATTTTTTTTAAGTGATAATAATTGGCAATACTTAGTACCATGATTTACCAATAGAGGGCTGTAAAGCTCCTAGAAGAGATGTGCCAAATCTCAAGTCTTTTACTATTTGAAAAACAATAATGAAACTATTTAGGAGACATTTTTCAAGTCTTTGGATGAAGAAAACATTTATTTTATTATCAAAAGAGATTTCTGATTCTGAGTTAAAACAAATAACCTGTTTTAACATTTTAAGGTTACAAATGATGATATGATGAGTATATATTTTTAATCATGCAAAGAATATATTCACTTTGAATAATAAATTGACTAAAAATGCAACAAAAAGGTTGTATGACCAACATGATTTGATCGAAATATTCAAGCACACGTAAAATACATCCAGGATTTTTGGCAAAAAGGTGGTTTCAATATGATGGCTATGGCTTGGTTCACAACAAAGTCTATCTGATCATGCCAACAAACTGCTAAGCCTCAGAAATACTAAATTATTTATTTGTTAAACAGTTATCTTACCAGGACATTTTTAGTCAATTTACCCTAAAAAAAGAAACCACTGGACAAGGCCTGCATGAAAAGGACATTTGGGCCCCTATCTTAAGTAAGCGCAGCCCACACTCAAAATAGGGGCCCACCTAGAGGCCGAGTTGTAAAAATTATTCAAGGTGTGGTCAGAAGGTGTGTTCTTGGATGATCTTTGTGTCATTGTGCCCACCTGATTCCACTGGATTAAACTTTGTCATTATTCAGGGATAACCTATTCCTGACCAAGTTAGTTGTTCAAGTTAAGTTACCATGGTGATTAACCCTGGTAAGAAGGTAACCAGCGTCGTAGTACAGGGGACACAGAATAAATCCCAGAACAGGGATAAGAGGAAATTTTCTAATTTTGCTATTTTTTTGTCATTTTGTACATATTTTTTATTTTGTTAAAAAATGTCTGTTTTTAGAGTCATTTTGTATATATTTTTTTTGGATATTGTTTATACTATGTCCTTTTATATAATTTAGTCATTTTTTTCCACATTTTGTCATCATGCCATCCTGAGTGCCTCCAGCCCCTCCTGTTGGTCCTCAGCTCATCAGCCTCACTAGTTTCACCTGCGTGTGATTACTCTCACGGTCTCACCTGTGCCTCTGCTCTTCTTCCCAGTATTTAACCCACTCTTAGGCTGCGTCTGAATAGTCCTTCCAATCTCCTTTCCTATCCACTTTTCCATAGCCCCGTGGATGACGTCACAGGGTTAAGGAAAGGTGTTAGGAGAGGAGTAAGGACAAGGAACTCACGTTTGTTTTGACAATCAGACGCACTTCCACTAGGTGACGTAATAATCTGACGGCAACGTCTGTCGTGGTCTGAATGTAAGACTTGAATGTAAATCAAAAGAAAAAAGGCTACGAGGAACAAAAGTGAAACTAAAGAATGTCACATTGAGAATGGTTGCTCACGCTCACCTTCCACTCAGAAATATGAATTATGTTGAATAAAACATAATGTGGCTAAAATATCTCTGATCCCTTTTTCTTGAACCACAGTCTGTTTTATGTCAGTTAAAATCTGATAATATGGTTTACATATAATAAGATATGGGTCTTAAATTATTTATTTAAAGTTGTTCAAGGCATATTATTGCTTTGGTAGTGAGTTTCCATAAGTGCATGTCCCTTTAAATGTTGTCGCCGCAAGGAATTGTGGGTCAGCAGCATTATCTCGTCTCATTTGGTAAAGGATGCATCAGTGTTTCCTACGCTAAAGGAGGTAAAACAAGGAAGCTTTGAGCCTCTATTCCTGAGCTTAAAGAGAACTTGGACGCTCTTTATCATGGCCACCACTTAAACACTTCCGGGGGTGAAGGAACAGTGGATAGTAAAGGAGGTAGGAGGGACTATTCGGATGCAGCCTAAGTTTGTCATCTGTGGAAGACAGCCATGTTTCCTAGTGTGTTGCTTTCAAGCGTTTACTTCAGTTTGCCTCCTCTTGTCTGATCCTGCTCTGGTTCCTGATTTATGAACCTGTCTGCTCCACACGAAAACCTCTGCCTGTGCTTGTTTGACTCCTGTGTAGAACCTCTGGTTAAAGGAACTGAACTCACTTAGGCCCACAGTATCTGCCTCCCTGTGTGACATTTTGTATGTTTAAGTAATTTTGTATATATTTTTATTTTGTTATTGTTTTTTTTGTTTAGTTTTAAAGTTAATTTTTAATTTGGGTGATGTACGGCCCGCTGCCGCAAAGGGGCTCCACCGTCGTACGGTTGGGCCGCCTCAGGCTGCACGGGTGGCCGTCACGCCACTGTTGGGCTTTCCAGTCGCATACGATCTGCCTCCGGGAGAGGGGGCCATCGCTTCGTGTATGGCTCCTCTCTCAGCAGGTACACCAGAGCGCTTGACCTCTCTCTCCCTGAGGATAGAGAGATGGAGAGCGCTTGCGGCTATGCCTTGAGTGTTACTGACAATATCGAAGGGTTACAGGCTGCAGTTTGTATCTGTCCCTCCCCGTTTCATCGGCATGATTCACTCTTGGGCCCACGGAGAGTCGGCTCGTGTGTTACAGGGAGAGATCACATCCCTGCTGCGCAGGGGAGCGATCTTAGTGGTCCCCCCACTCTGTCTCGGGTGGGGTTCTACTCCAGGTACTTTCTGGTCCCCAAACGAGGGGAGTCCGGGATCCGTTCCATCCTGGACCTACGGGCCCTGAACAAGTACCTCAGGAAATAAACCTTTAGGACGCTTGCGCATTCCTCTCGACTGCGTCTGGTGCGACAGGGCGATTGGTTCACGTCTGTCGACCTCAAAGACGCGTATTTCCATGTTTCAATATATACCCCTCAC
Source organism: Gouania willdenowi (assembly GCF_900634775.1). NCBI lineage: Eukaryota > Metazoa > Chordata > Actinopteri > Blenniiformes > Gobiesocidae > Gouania > Gouania willdenowi. Next base: position 21,875,528 of record NC_041047.1, on the reverse strand, counting down.
AGAAAGGACCGAAAGTTTGCTTTCTGGGGGGTGTGTTACGAGTACCGCATTCTCCCGTTCGGCCTCTCTTTGAGCCCGAAGATGCTGCGATCGCTCCGCTGAGGAGGCGGGGCATTCGCCTGGCTATGCACCTGGACGACTGGCTACTTTTGGCACAATAAGAGGCGGAGGCCAGGGTGCACACGCACATTCTGCTGAATCACCAGTCAAATCTGGGATTTGTGATGAATGCGGAAAAGAGCATGTTGTTCCCTACACAGGAAATAGTTTTCCTGGGTAATTTTTCTGGGTCTGTCGCTGAGCTCAGTGCCGTTCATCGTGCGTCTTTCACCGGAGCGTGCGAAGGCATTCGGGGCGTGTCTAAAATTGTTTCGAATGGGAAAATCTGTTCAGATTGTGTCTTCGATTACTCAGGTTGGTGGCTTCGGCCATCCTCGTGATCCGCCTTAGTCGCCTTCACATGAGGAATTTCCACCTGTGGGTGGCCTCACATGGGCTTGATCCTGTGCGTCATGGCGCACGGAGGGTTTTGGTTACACCAGAGTGCGGCGCCGGTCAGCGGCACTGGCGTGCCCCGGGTATCCTGACGGACGGGGTGCCTATGGGCATCGTTATGTCCAGGAAGGTGGTCTCCACGGAAGCCAGCCTCACGCCGGTTGCTGTCACTGGCATGCAAACTGAACCACATCCCTTTTCAGTGCCCGGTGGAAGTGATTTTGTCATTTCTGCAGGACCTGATTGTCAAAAACAAAGCCTTTTATACTATGAAAGTGTTTTTAACGGCAATTGCCCCCCTTCACGTTGGCTTTGGGGATAAGTTGGCCAGTCAGCACCAGCTGATCTGCCGGTTTATGAAGGGCGCACGTAGGCTCCTCCTCGTGTCCAGACCACTGGTACCATCGTTTAATCTGGCGGTGATTTTGGAGGGACTTAAACGTACTCCTTTTGAACCACAGGAGGAGGTTGGCCTGAAGTTAGCCTGGTTAGGTGGTGGAGGCTATTGCTTTGGCTTACTCATGTCAGGGTCTGCAGCCGCCTACAGGTCGGCGTGCACACTCGACTCGGGGTCTTGCCACATCCTGGCCTTTGTTCAGGGGAGTGTCTGTTCAGGACATCTGTGCAGCGGCGAGTTGGACCTCGCCCCTCACGTTTGTTTGCTTTTACATGCTGGACGTTTCTGCCCCGTGTGTGGCACAAGCAGTTTTACTGTCCTGATGTGATCGGACTTCTGCCATGGAGGCTGGTACTGCTCGATAAGGATGTCTGCACTGCGGGAGTTTCCATATCCCATAGTGAGACATCTCACAAAATATTATGAAATAGAACGTTTTGTGTATAACCCCGGTTCTATAAGTAATATGAGTGAGATGTCTCACCAGACTATCCTTCTTGCTCGAATGAGGAGAAGAGGTGCTTATTTTAAATGGTGCACGTCTGTCCGTGTCCTCCTTTTATAGGAGGTGGGTGACCCTCTAGCGGACGGACGCTCTTCACCTGCCAATCAGGATTGGCAGATTTAAATAAATGCTTCTGAAGAATGCAGACAAAGGTTGTATTTCATAGTGAGACATCGCACTCATATTACTCATAGAACCAGGATTATACAAATAACCTAAAGTTTCTACTATGTTACCTCACAAAGTTATAACGGATTAAAATTTAATTAATATTTGGCAAAAAATTACCAAGATTGACACTTGTTGTGATATTTGTTAACATCTTCAACATTGTTGTAGAAAACATAGTATCAAATAAAAAATGATTCTTCTGAATCTCTTGCAGACAATATTCTTTAATTAAAAAATACCTCACAAGCCTTATTAAGTAAAGTATGCATACAGCTCCTTAATTTGAATCATCGCACTGGATAGTCCAGCTCCAAACCTTGAATTCTTTTGAAGGGTTTTCAGTGGCTTGACTTTACTTCTTCAATAGCTGCGTTCATACTTTATTTAATAAGTCTTGAGAGGTATTTTTTAAATCATAGAATGTTTTTTGTAAAAGATTCAGAAGAAACATGAATTTTATTTGATACTATGTTTTCTATATAATACTGCTATAGCAATCCAACAATGTTTTAGATGTGGGATGTTAACAAATATCACAAGTGTCAATCCTGGTCATATTTTGTGATGTATTAGTTAAATTTGAAACTTTGTGAGGGAACTTAGTAGAAACTTTGTTTTAGTGACAAATTAAAGGTGTTTAAACACAGTTTCTGGTAATATATAGTAATTACAATCAAACCTGAGATATGGACTTCCCAAAAATACAAAATTATGAATTCATTATCATATTTGGCAGCGTCAAATGTGTACAAAAGGTATTATCATAGATAGCCCATTAACATGTCATAAAACAATTCAAAACATATTCATTGGAACGAGCAGAAGCCCAGCTTTAATTTGGTACCCCATTTGGGTGTTTTACTGGTACACAGATAAAAATGGATACATATATGTTCCAAGGGTACCCCTAAACTTTATGCCAAAACAAGTTCATTCCATAGCTATCATAGCCCAGTAACAAGACTTCTGTTTATTTAATTTAATTTTAACAACACACACTTAGAAGTACTTTTTACTTTCTTAACTTTTTTTTTTTTTTTTGGGGGGGGGGGGGGGGGGGGGGGGTAGCTATCTTAGCCCATGTCCTATAACAAAGGCCAGCAACCCATGGATCAAGACTCTCTGCTGTGGCGATCTGTGGCTTTGTGGGGGAAAAAAATCAGGTGTATATTTTTTCATCAAGGGGGATTCAGACTTTAACTTCGAGATGAATCTGTATTGTGTAGGACTCAAACACTGTCCATATAACATAAACCTCACTGAATTACCTTTTGGGGATTACTTTGGCCATACCCCATGAAGCAGCTTTGACTACTGTTTATACTCAAGCTAGATAAGGTGTCGTAAAATGTTCAAGAAAAGTAGGGTTCAAACCCACACATTTGGCTTTTTGTTCATAAACACAACAAGGAATAAAATGGACATTTTGTATTTTATTCAAAGATAACCTTCAACCCAGAGTCCTTTTTTCAAGAGAAATAAAGGTAAAAAAACAAGCATCGTATGCAGTTTTATCTTCATTTTAAATGTAATAAGGATTTGTGGCTCCTAATGCTTTCTTTTCTGTTGGAAACGGGTAGAAATGGCTCTTTGACTGATAAAGGTTGCCGATCTCTGGTCTATAAGGTCTGAGGAGAGCGTACAGTCCGCCCAAGTATGTTTGAGCCTTAAATTGGTGTGACCATTTGAGCACTAAAACCCATGAATGTGTGTAATGTGCCCTATTTGGGATTTTTTCAGAAAGAAGAGACTAACTTTGGATGAATAATGATGCCATAATCTCATAAATGATCATGCTTTGCAGAAACTTCATCACTGCATAAACAAATGTTTACTGCTGTGATCCTGAACTGAGGTGTGCTGTGCAGTCAGGTATAGGTTCATACTTCTACATCGACTACCTGTGTGAACAGGGAACGACGAGGCCGCAGTGCTCACAATTATCACAGCAATCAAAGCAGACATTTCAGCAGGCAGTTAACGAACAGTGCAGGTCTTAAAATAACAATTAATGCAAAAATGAGAGAGAAGTGATTAGAAATTCCTTTCAGGAAAGGCTCTTGGCTCTAAACTGGGAGGTGGTAGGGGGATCGCAAGGAGTCATGCGGTTCTTAGATGGGGGGGCGGCAGGTTTTGCAATCAGCATTAAATAGAGCAGTTTTGTGCCTGTGTGATTGTCAAGTGGGCCATTACTGGTTGATAAGAGCACTTTTTCCCTCTGTGGCTCTGATTGGGCTGAACATGCTGCCCCAATGCAATCAGGCCCCTCTTTCTCTGCACTGCCATTTTTACTGCTGTGATTTCCACCCAACCACCCCCCTTCTGCCACCCCCACCATCACCACCACCATAACCCACTTCACCCTCTCCACCCATCCCAGGTCTCCTTTTCCTCCTCTTCCTCCTTCACATTCAATGGGTGCCCATTTACAGCAAGGAGAAAAGGTCACGTTCAAACGCTTGTGTCAATTGTAAACCACCCCAATTTGGACTGATTTCAATGAAATAAATGCACAAGTTTCTGCCCCAACGACAGCAAAGGTCCTCTGGAAGAAGCTTATTAGAGTGTTCATTGCTCATTAGAATACATTTGTATATAATATGTATGTACTTGTGTTTGTGTGTATGTACTGTATATATATATCAGTTTGACAGTGCGAGATGATGTTTCTATTTTCCTATACATCACTGTGATTCAATTGGCTTTCTCTCTTGATTTTGGGTTCAATAAACACATAATACAAGGTGTTGTTTGACTCATTTTTATCTATTTAAAGCACAAGTGTCAAACTCAAGGCACGGGGGCCAAATCTGGCCCTTTAAAGAATCAAATTTGGGCCAAATCATAAATTAAAGATGACAAAAAACAATAAATGTGGTAATTGCCTAATAATTCAGTTGTAGATATATTAGTCCATCCAAATTCACAAATTCAATGAACAGTATCCACAGTATTTGCAGAGGCTAGCAGTTTTCCCATGCCCACATCACATGACTGGAGTCATTATTAATCGCATTGTCGAAAGAACTCTCCATTCTTCTAAAAGCTGGCAATTTCTCACAAATGATCCCACAAAATTCCGCTAAATTGAACAAAAATTGCTCACAAAATCAAGGAATTGGTCATAGAAAGTGCCTTACAGTATATCAGTTAGAAAGTGCAACTATAGGCACAATAATGTTGAATTTGCTCTTCTCCCCCATGCACCCTAAATTTGCAGCCCACTTCAGATAAAACTGTTCCATATTTGGCCCCTGGACAAACTTGAGCTTGACACCCCTGTATGGTTTAAAGTTGGACTACATATGAACACCAATTTTCCAAGAAAAGAACTGCAGAGCAAGCATGTTTCATAAGGTATTTGAAAAAGAAAGTGCTAGAAGTGCTTGATTTGCTGCCACCGATTTTAGAAAGAGATAATGCAGATACAGCATGAAGTTAAGTGTAGTTCAGCATCTTAGGGGGCAAATCCTAACCTAAAGATGGGATAAATGAAAGTATTTGTGTTATTAGAAGGTGCACATCCAAAGGATGGATCTTCTAGATCAGTGATGGTACTTTTATTAACATGGGGCCACAGAAATATTATTGTTTGCTCTGTCAACATTTATGTCAGTGTTTTGAATAACCAATTCGAACATTAATACAGGAATACAGGGTTTGTGTGATTTTGTTTTTCAGTAATGTTTTGTTTTGTTTTTTGTGTATTTTTGTTGTTGTTTTATAAATATCTCAGTTATTTACTTATAGCCATCTTGTTTGTTTTTGAAGTATTTTTTTTGTATTTTTGTTGTCCTTTCTGTTTAATTTTGTATGTTTTTTGGAGTAATTTTGTGTGTTTGCAGGTATTTGTGCATTTTTCTGTCATTTTGTGTATTCTTTTTTTACATTTTTACTTTTTATTTTGTAATATGGAACAAAATATGTAACAAACAGGGTCTTGGGTTGTACAAAAAAGGCACAAGAACAAATACAAAGATAAAATAAACACAGGTTAGCATACTACAGTTTTTGGCACAGATATTGTTCAATGTCTTTGTTTGTGGCAATTCCATTTTTTCCAGTATTCGTCTCCTTTATTCTTTTGAAACCTCAGTGTAAAGTCATTTTCTCCATGCTGCAGATGCAGTTTATGATGTTTATGAGAAGTGAAGAAAAAAAACAGCTTCATGTCCAAGATCTCTGTGATCAAGTCTTCAACTTCTCTCAAGAAGGTTTCCAGGTAGGGCTGCACGATTTTGACAAAAAATCTAATTGCGATTTTTCTGACAAATATTGCGATTGCCGATTTCGATTCGATTTACGATTTAAAAAAAATATTTTATACATTTAAATGCATATGCGTTTTCTTTTTTTTGTTTTTTCCCAAATTCTGTTTTCCACATCAATTTTTTAAAGTTCAGTTCTTTTTTTTTAGAAATATTAATCATTTTTTTCAGAAAAAAAATCGTTTTTTAACTCCTGTAAGGAAACAAAATACTAATACATAAAAAAAAAAAAAAACCATAATTAAACAAAAATGTATGTTAAAAATAAAGTAAGATACAATTAAAAGGAAGATTTAAGTTGTAGTGAGGAAAAAAATAAAAAATACTAATAAAAAAGAAAACTATAATTAAAAAAAAAAGGTATGTCAAAAATAAAAATGTCATTTAAAATAATAAGTTATAGGGATGTAACGATTCACTCAACTCCCGATACGATTCGTTTCACGATACTGGGTTCACGATACGATTCTCTCACGATTTATTTTACAAAATGGGACTGTAGAAAAATGATGACTGAAAAATATTCCTTTATTTTTGGGGGGAAAAAACTATAAAAAACTATACTGTTTTCCTTTTACTTTTCATTGTCAAAAGAATCCCTTGATAAACTATTCAAAACAATGCAATTTAATTAAAAATTAATCTTGAATGAAATAAATAATACAAATGAAGAACAAGCCTATTAATTAAAATTCTGGTTCTATAGTAAACACATAATAGTTCTTTTTAAAAGTGCAACTGAAAATGTATTTTGTGCCTTAACAATTGGACTTCAAAAAAAAACAAAAAAAAACAAAACAGTCATTTGACTGTAATTAGGTCAGATATTTTTTGTTTGGACCAGCAGAAAGTGCTGGTAACCCAGTGGTCAGTTGGCATACAGATATTTTGCAGTGAAGAAGAGATGCTATGCTAGCAGACAGAGCTAATAAAAAAACGTGACTTTTACAGATATTCACGTAATATTGCAGATATTTTTTGGTGCTAAAGGGGTAAGGAATCATTTATGAACATGTTTAAAAGTAGAAGGCGGCCAGAAAGAAAGTATTAACAGATTCCGCCCGCCACCAACACTTCTGGATAGCGCCCTCTGCTGGTTAAAAAAGTACTGCGATTCAATTTTCACAGCATCGATGTGAATCGTGATACCTATGAATCGATTTTTAACTGCCTTGCGATTAATTGTTACATCCCTAGTAAGATACAATTAAAAGGAAGATATAAGTTGCACCGACATTAATTATTCTGACTGCTCCTTTTAATCATTCATGTCATTTAATATATATCACTCAAATGATGAAGACAGAAGAAAAAAACCTCCAGCATCTGAAGTTACGTTATCGCAGTAGTGAAAGCCTAAATATCGATGCGATTAAGTTTAATTGATGGTTTGGATCCAATTTTCTTCTGAAAGGGCTATATTTGCTTCTTTTTTCCCAGTGTTGTTTAATATAGTCATTTGAGTTCTTGTTCATTTAAATCAGGCACTTGTAGAGTTGATCAATTATACCTTTAAGGTTTTTTAAACATAGGCATTCACAAATATTTGTATAATGTTTGAATATCCGGCTGCACTTGTGGCTTTCATTTCTTTGATTAAAAAAATAAATAAATAAATTACGGATTTGCAAATAACAATAATTCCTCAAAACTAATGACGTTTCTGTTATGGGTCCCAAGGATGAAGGACCACAATAACAAATATAAAAAGTACCTGTATAATGCAGTTGAAACAGAGTCGTCGGGACATGATCTGTGTTCAAAACTGTCCAGATTACTTCTCATTTAATGACATACATCCTCACAATCACATAACCACGATGTACATATTTCCTTAGTCCAGTTTCATCATTTTACACACCTTTTGCTAATTAATCAACTCTTATCAACAATAAATATACAAATCAGTTTTAACCAATAAACATTACTATTTATATAAATAACCCTATCTGTAAATACAGAGCATATGTTTGAGGATAACCTACTTATGTGCATGCATTTGGGCATGTAATAAACCTTTGCCTCTCTAAAGGATTAATGTTTGTGATCTGTGTTATCATTAATGTTGACAAAACAGAACTGCAAGACATATTGTGTAAATGTTGACTAGGTAAAACAGACGTCTATTCTGAACCAAAATGGCGGCTGCTGACGACCTTTGCCTGTCTTGATTGAGCCAAAATGGCGGCTGCCGGCCGAACTTTTACAACCGCTCGTGTCTTCAAAACTACACCTAGCTCGGCTAAACATGTTCTAAGCTTTACCTAACACATCTAGTGGTAACAACGTTCACTTATAGCCAACATTCTACAGTGCTTGGAACTTTTACTGACCTGTATAATGCAGGTGAAACAGAGGAGTCAGGACACAGTATGCTCAAAGCTCTCCAGTGAGACGGGTTAAAGCGCCGCCCCTTTACCTGTCCCTAGAGCAACTAGGATCCGCACAGAAGTTCCTACTCCTCATTACTTTAATGAAATTATAGTAAAAGCACCCAAATATTCACAATATAAAAACTATAAATAAATAAAATATATCAAAGCTATTTGTGATACTTCAGCTCTTACACATAAATTGTGGCTGATCTATTTTTGGGAGTGCCACATTTCTATTATTATTATTATTATTATTATTATTATTATTATTATTATTATTATTATTATTATTATTATTATTATTATTATTATTATTATCCCACAAATAAAAGTATTTCCTCTCTTAGCCTATTGTTTGTATTTATGGTCCTGTAATGCTGGAGGGAACTGTGGGTGGAAGGAACGCAGGCCAACTCAACAATCTAATTTCACCATGGAGCTGAAATCTCTTGACGTCCGCTGACCACGTTTTCAAAGCCACAGTGATTCTATAGCTGATACACATTTTGTGTATTTTTGAAATACATTTGTGCATTAACTTTGGGGGGCCACACAAAATCACATTGAAGGCAACATGTGCCCATATCTGATGTAACCAATCTACATATTAGTATTGTCATTTTTGTATATTTTTGAGAGTTTTTGATAATTTTATGTGGTTTTAGTGTCATTTTGTGTATTTTTGGTATACACTAAGTATATGTTTCACTCATTTTGTGAGTGTTTTTGTCTTTCTGTGTAATTTTGTGCTAGTGTGTATTTGTATGTCATTTTGAGTCTTTTTGGAGTCTTTTTCTTTGGAGTGCGTTTACTTTTAGGGGCCTGACAAGGTTAGCGCGAGGGCCGTATGTGGCATTATCTATATAATATTTAAGCCTGTGCCTGTTCTATATTCATCCAGGCTGTAAAATCAACCTGTGATGCTGCTGTGATTCTGATCCTTTCAATGTGAGCGACAGCTTCTACTGCAGTAGCATCCTAGGGTTACAACAAGCAGAGAAACAAGCCGTCCGTTGACAGATGAGGGCTTGTTTGTGTCTGGTCCACATCGTGCAGATCACTCTAAGAAGTCAGCCATGCAATCAGAAAATAAAAGAATCCAACTGCCACACGCACAGATTTACATCTTCACAACATCTGCTCACCTGAGCCTGTCTGCTCTGTCATCCATCAGTTCCTCAGGACTTATATTCATGGTTCTCTATAGTGCTAATGCACCTAAAATATCACATTTATGTCTTTATTTCTTCTACTTTTGTCTCAAACTAAAGAGTTTATTGTGTTTACTCATCCTCTGATTCTTCTGCTTCTGGTGTGTCTGTGCGGTCTCTTGGTCCTTTCTGCAGTATTTGACTTCTGTTATCTGATAAAGAGCATTCATCTGCACAGGGTGGAACGGGATACATTTGGATGGAGGCACGCTATCCTCTTTATCCCTCTGCGATGGGGAGATACGGGTCTAGGTTCATACTGATGCAGGTTGGACTGGAATGTCTCCCTTGTCAGAGGGAAGACTAACAATTACACATGACATAATAGATCAAACAGAGGCTACATTCTCCTTTAACACTGTGACTATACGTACTGTGTGTAACTGTGTAAGAGATTCACAAGAATGTTTAGCATGTGTTGCTAATTGGTTTGACAGCAGGCATCGTTTTGATGACAGCGTGCAGGTCATGGTATAGCACAAAAGCTTTAATGCTATAGGGTTAGGTTTGCATAACTTAATGAGAGATGCATTGACCCATTTTTAAATCCTCATATTTTTTGATTAAGTGTAATGAAATAAAAAAAAAAGAAGAAAAAAAGAAATGATTGTTCTTGCTGTGAACTAAATGTCATATTATAATTTACAAACAGGAAAGTTTTCCATTAATTAATGAATATGGAACATTTACGCGACTCATCATGCAAAAGATTCAGTGAACAACTTTATTGATACATATTTTTTAAAAAGAGCATAATGAAAACAATTGTTTTCATTTGATATGAGTGTTTGATTGTGATTCTCTGTGTTCTATGGAGGGAATCTCATTTGCATCCTGAGTACATTAGATTATATTAAAGATAAATAGATGAGCTTCATACAGTCTTGTACTAAGTCTATCTATGTTTTTTTTTGTCACATTTTACCGTTGATTTAAAGTGATGTTGCTGGCAATCCTACAATTTAATGCTAACCTGAACACTTGCAGATTAGAGATTATATGAGAGTTGGTTCTGTTTCTTTTCATTTCAAAGTAGCCTATTAGCAAATGTATTTATTTATGTTTTCCGTTTCCTAATGTAACACCTAATGTAAACATGTCATTATTAAGACTGCTGAATGTATTTTGTGTTTGAATAATTGTAATTATGTTCAAATGAATGAATACATCAGGAAATAGAGAGCCACTGTGTAAGTTTGAAGAAGTGGGACAGGGGAAGTTATATTCTAATCTGTATTATTATTACATTAGTTACAACTATACAGTACGTAACACACATTTACACTGTACAAGTTTAAATAACCCAAGAAGTCTAAGTTTATATTTGGGCTGAAGCAACAAAGCCCTTGTTTTTATTTTTATGTTTGACCTTATTCAGGCTGAAAGCCAACTGATCTCAAATGAACTTATAGGTGGTGTTTATCTCAGCTTGTAAAACTGATCTCACATCAGCTGCTAAGTGTGAGTTTAAATGTAATTATTATGAATTGTACTTGTCAAGAATTACGTTGACTTGCTGAGCGAGAAAAGCTTCTCTGGGTTTTTGCAATGAGCTTGTGCTTTTGGAACAGCAATGCCAAATGAATCCATGTAAGAATCATATGTGTTTATTCTCAGCTCAATCCTTTCTCCACAGCAAGGAAATGAAACTTTGGTAAAGAAAAAACTAAAAAAAAAAAACCATTTGAATATTTTGTCCTTTGCACTGTTGTTGAAGGATATTTTTCTATGTGATTTGCGTTTGTAACCATTTTTTAATGTATAAGGTGAAGAAAACAGAGAATAACAAAAATGATCTTAATCTATATTTGTCCCTTTGAACTTAAAAGCCGAGCAAATTGTAATCAAATGTTTTTGGAGACTTTCATAAATTCAGTTCTAAAGTCTAAAATTATTAGAAATTCAATTCAAAAACCTAAAATTAATTAAAAAAAAAATATTAATGCTGAAATCAAAAATGTATTAAAAATAATACATTTTAAATGCAATTGAATTCACTAATAGGATTTTTTTATATATATTTCATTTGATAAATAATTTATTCTGATTACATTTTATACCTATAGATTTGTGAATTTATTGATATATGTATTTATTTTTTATTTATTTATTTTGGTGTTTTTGTGTTCAACATTATTATTCCCCCAGAAAAACTGGTGAAACTTCAACTGCTTTTTACCTCATTCCTTTGGCCATTTTGTACCTTCCTTTGCATTTTTGCCCCTTTTCAAAACTTTTTTCAGACTGTAGCGACTGTTTGCCAATAAATGTCATTTTTCCCTATATTTTTTGTCAATTTTTTAGGCTTTTATCCAATTTTTGTCTTTAATTTTTTGTTGGCCACTTTTCATCCCAATTAGCTATAACTTTTGCCCAATAAATACCACTTTTTTCCACATTTTGCCCTTTTTCACTATTGCTTGCCACATTTTGCCCATTAAAGCTACCTTTTCCTTTACATACCACCTGGTTCATTTTTATTTGCCCATTTTTTTTGTACCACTCGTTACTCCTTTTGGGGCGTTTTCGTCACTTTTCAATCTTTAATTTCTTGCCACGTTTTCGCTTCTTTTGGACCATTTTTGGCCACCTGCTACCATGTCTGCACCCACTCGCTCGTCAAAATAAATAAATAAATAAATAAATAAATAAATACAAATAAAAATAAAAAATAATAATAAATAAATAAATGAATAAATAAAAAAAAAATAAAAAAAAAAAATAAAAAAAAAAAAATAAAAAAAAAAAAATAAAATAAAAATAAAAATAAAAATAAAAATAATAAAAAATAAATAAATAAATAAATAAATAAATAAATAAATAAATAAATAAATAAATAAAATAAAATAAAATAAAATAAAATAAAATAAAATAAAATAAATTCTACACTACACCGGACCGGTGCCCGGGATCGACAGATGGCCAGTGCACCCCTTGTATTTTACTGATATATCTATTTATTTATTTATTTGATTTGTTGTTGTTGTTGTTGTTGTTGTTGTTGTTGTTGTTGTTGTTGTTGTTGTTGTTGTTGTTGTTGTTGTTGTTGTTGTTGTTTCTTACCTCAACCAAATTAGGGAACAAAAAGACCATTGAAGATGCTGTAAATGTGGACACCATGTGATTGCTAGAGATTCAGTGGTTTTCCAAAGGGAGGTGCTACCTCAGTGATGGTCCGCCCTCTGCGCACAGATGTGGGCTGAATGACTCCTGCAGTGATCCTGTAGAGAACAGAATCCACACCTCAACTTTTACTTTGGAGACTTCGCTGCGGTCTTGAACACACTGACATGCGCTGGAAAAGTGAGATCAAAGTGGAGTGTTGCCTGGTTTCCGCCGATGAGGACGGGTCTGTGTCTGTGTCTGAGGATGAGGTGAGGCCGAGCTGCACCTGAACGCGTCTGGAAATATCAGAGGAAAAGCTTTTTTTTTTTTTTTGTTTTTTTTTAACCTGCACATTTACAATAGGCTTCAGTCCAGCTTTGACACGCTGACAGCTCAGTATTTTCACAATTTGAAGAAATGTCAAAGAAAATGACTCCTTCCTGAATCGTGCAATTAAAACTCAAGTAGTTAATGAGACCTCTTCACCTTTTGGTTGCCCCTGGTAGACGTTTGTGGAGAGCTCAGCCTTTTAATTGCTGTTATTAAATAAATCAATTCTCCTTTTTACTACACAGCCGGCGCTGGGTTTCTGATTGACGTGTGAAATTGGTGTGTTGGTGGGTTTAACCAGAGTACGATGTGCGTAAAGCCCCCCAAGTGTTGAACAACGAATCCAGAGCTGGAAAACATAATGCACATAGGATAAGTATTAGTTCAAGGGCTGGCTGTTTTTCTAAGTAATGACTATCCCTCTCTTTTAAATGCCATTTTGGTAATCGCTGGCGTTGTCATGGTGAAAAAGTCAACGGCATGACATTTATGGGAAAGAGCAGGGGGGCATTAAAGGCAGCTGCCGCCGCTTTACGCACCGTTTTACGCACAGGCTCCAGACATGTGCGAGGACTACAAGGGAGACCAGGAGCTGCTGGGCGGATGCCCTGCAGGGGACATCGGGGATATTATGGTACGGGGCTGTGGGACAACGGGATTTAATCTCCGAAAAGTCATCAACTCATGCATTTCTATGTATTTATTTTGACGTCATTGCTTGTTGCAGGAGGATATGGCACGTTTGATCAAAAACTTTTCCCCATCACTTTTATGGAACTTATTATGAATGTATGGGAGGCGTAAAGTTTGGTCTTGTGTTACCTGTTGTGGCGTATATAGGCTACAATGTGCCCCATAAATGCTAAGCTGCAGGTTGGGTTTTGGATGCATTCCCGTGCGTAATTTTCTAACCGCAAGCAGGTCTGATCTCTGCAGGGCGCGCCGGTGGATGTTTTGGATGAGGACTCGACGTCTCTGCAGGCGATGGCATCTGCACCATTGCTGGGAAGGACTGTATGTGCGAGCTGCAACGAAGACATAGTGGATAAATATTTATTAAAGGTAAACCCTGCCGACTTCATCCTGCAATGCTGTTTAATATGCGGACTAAATTATTCATTGTTTTGTGCATGTTTTTTTTAATTTTATTTATTTATTTTATTTTTATTTTCTATTTTTGCTGCATTAGAGGTTCTTTTTGTGTTTTTCCTTGAGGGACTATATAGTGGCTTTAACTTCGGGTGTCTGTGCTTCAGGTGAACGACCTGTGCTGGCATGTGCGCTGTCTGTCCTGCAGCGTGTGCCAGACCTCACTTGGCAGCCACACGAGCTGCTACATCAAAGAGAAGGAGGTGTTCTGTAAACTTGACTACTTTAGGTACGGGCTCCAGCTTTTTATTTATCACTGATAATTAGTTTACTCACTTTGTGACATATTATGAGCAACTGGAATAAATGAAGAGTGGTTTAAAAGAAAAATAAAAACAATAAAAACATATTTCTTTATTGAAATGATATCAATGACATGTAAAATATTAGAAAAAACGAAACATGTTGGAAAAACTGAAAATTTTATTAGATTTATGTCACATGTTTAACTTGCAAGCAAAGCGTAAACATGTAAAGTAGGGGAAAATATTTTAATAGATTAGGTTAGATTTTTTTATTTTTTATTAATTTCATGGGAAAGCTCCCTCTGGGAAATTAAATATAATGATTTGATATAATATATACAATATTATTTTGTTATCTCTTGATTGTTTATAGCCATGTGTGTTTTTATTTTATTAATTCACATTTTATTTTATAGTATTTTATTTTTCAATGGTGACCTTGAGAGGTTTTTGAAAGGCACCTGCGAAATAAAATGTATTATTATAATAATAATAATAATAATAATAATAATAATTATTATTATTATTATTATTATTATTATTATTATTATTATTATTATTATTATTATTATTATTATGTATTTGCACAATAGGCCTAGCTTATCAACCATCCATAAAGGCTGTAATGTGTATCATCGAGGGCCTGTTTTAGCCGCAGGCTGCATATTTACAGTTACAACATCATCACATTTTATTCACGGTAACTGTATTTTAATTTAAAATCCTCGTTCAAATTTGTCAACCATGATTAATATTATGGTCTAATCACACCATGAGATTTTTAATAGAAAAAATACTCTTCCGACCCAACAGGACGCACTAATCCATGTGCACTAGAACTTCATTTTACCTTGGTGACTTTATAGGACATCTCCAGATGATGATTATTATTATTATTATTATTATTATTATTATTATTATTATTATTATTATTATTATTATTATTATTATTATTAATAATAATATTTTTTTCTCCCATTATAAAAGCTCTGTGTCTGTGTTGTGATGCCCTGCAGGAGGTTCGGCAGCTGGTGCGCCTGCTGCGGTCGGAACATCCACTCCACAGACTGGGTCCGCAGGGCCAAAGGCAGCGTGTACCACCTGGCCTGCTTCGCCTGCTTCTCCTGTAAGAGGCAGCTCTCCACCGGGGAGGAGTTCGCTCTGGTGGAGGGGAAGGTGCTCTGCAGGGTTCACTACGACTGCATGCTGGACAACCTCAAACGGGCCGTGGAGAAAGGTGATACAGGCCTCACCAACGCGCTAATGATAACTGATTCATATTTGGAATGAATCAATCATTTTTTAAACATAAGAGTGCGTAAAAGTCTAACTTATTTGAACGCATTATGTTTCTGCTTGCCTTTGAAAATAATATATTTGATATACATATGGGACATTATGCACTATATATGTGTGTGTGTGTGTTTATAGGCCTAACAAGCTGTTATATTTCTGTTGAACATGGCTCTATTATTTTGTCTGTGCGGCCCATGCGGTGTCACACATTCCTCTCTGCAAACGTTAAATAGCATTGTTTCTATTATGCCAAAGATTCTGAAGAACAATGGCTGTAATGTTCAGGTTATTCTGTGTTTTTTATTTAGTCTGAGTTTGATGATGATGTTCTCCTAGGGAGCAGTGTGAACATGGAGGGCGCAGTGCCCACCGAGCAGGAGATCAACCAGCCGAAGCCCTCAAAGAGAGCCCGGACCAGCTTCACCGCAGAGCAGCTGCAGGTCGGTCAATGTCTGCGTCATGACTTTTATCTATACCCTTGTTTCTGTAGCACTGTGAGATGACTAAATTATTATTATTATTATTATTATTATTATTATTGTTATTGTTATTATTATTATTATTATTATTATTGTTATTATTATTGTTATTGTTATTGTTATTATTATTATTATTATTATTATTATTATTGTTATTGTTATTATTATTATTATTATTATTATTATTATTTCTTCTCACGATGGACGATGCATTTAACCTGGTCAGCAATTAATTAGTGATGAAAATAAAAATCAGCATATTAATAGCACAATGACGATGTATTTATTTAACAATAATAAATATATTTTTGTGTTTTGGGGAAAGTTCAAAGAAAATATGTTTTTATGCTTTATGTACAAATATTTATTTATTTATTTATTTATTTATTTAGTGGTCAAAAATTTAGAAATGTAAATGACCTAAAAAAATGATTAATATGTTAAAAAAAAAAATTTAAAAAAAAACAACTTTTAACTATCCATCCATCCATTTTCAGACCTGATTGATCCTGTTTTTCAGGGTCCCGGGTCAACTATTAACTAGAATATTGAAAATAAGCCCAAATTTTGATGAATAATTGTATTTTCCAAAGCCTATATTTGGATGGAAAATCAAGGAGAAAAAACAAAACAAATCAAAAACAAAAACTAAAAAAACCAAACTCTATTTAACCTATAATATTTAACCATAATAACCACCAAAAACATCAAATTTTAATCACAAGTTTAATCATTAGGAGTCTAAAAACAACAAAATTAAAAATGTTGACGAAGAAATGTAAACCGTTATGATAAATATTTACACAAACAGATTTTTCATCAACTTTTATTCAAATTCTTGTGTTCTAAACAAAATAATTTTGAACAATAATAGGGCTTTTAAAAATCACGTATTGCAGAATTGACATTTAGATATTGATATTTAGGTGTCGATATTTTTGCCTGTCAAAAATTGCCCATGCTTTAAAAGAAGATCATCATCATAGTTTGCTATTTTAATGTAACAACAAATATCTATATCCAGTTTACTTAATAAAGTGTTTCCCATTAGGGTTTTTGGTATTCCGAATGTTTTAATTTGAATAAAAATGTCCTTAAAAACCTGCCAAACACTGCCTTTATATGTTTATCGCTATTGGCCATGTAAGGGTTACCACACAAATGAGAAGTTATGAACTCAGGATTATGGCAAAATTGTATAGATTAGTAAAAAAAAAAAAAAACATTTTACTCACATTGTTTTTCTGTGCGTGTGTGTGTGCGTGTGTGTAGGTGATGCAGGCTCAGTTTGCTCAGGACAACAACCCAGATGCTCAGACGCTGCAGAAGCTGGCAGAGCAGACGGGCCTCAGTAGGAGAGTGATTCAGGTCAGAAAAACACAGACTGAACACAATGACATGATGCAAAGAGACAGAATGGACTTCAAACCTTTTCCATTATTGTCATTTTCAAAAGTTAATGTCAAGCGCTCAGAAAGATGGGTAATCGGGACAAACACATGAAACAGTTTAGTGTGACAACATTTTTTATCACAATTCTGCTGATTGCTGCAAGAAATACAGTATATCAGACATGAGCAACTGGTGGCCCTTTGTCTGATTTTGCGTGGCCCCCAAGGTAAATGTAAAAAGACTCCATATACGCACAAAATGACAACAAAAAGATGCTAAATTACTCCAAAAACACACAGTACAAAAATATATGCAACGACCCCAAAATGCACAAACAAAAACAAAAACACACCACACAACAAACAGAATACAATAATAAAAATACACAAAATGAGACACCGATATACAAAATAACAACAAAAATATGCACAACGATACGCGCAAAATGACTCCGAAAACAAACAAACGAAAAGAAAAATACACAAAAATGCGTCTTAAAACACACAAAACACCAAGAAAAATGCACAAAATCAAGTCAGTATGACAACAAAAATGCCCAAAATGACCAATAAACACACAAAACGACTCAGAAAAGGCAGGGGAAAAAAATCACCAAAAACACACAAAAATCCTTTGTTCTTTTCTGTATTAATGCTCAAATTGGTCATTATTCTAAATGCTGACATAAATGTTGATAATTGTGGCCCTCAGATCTTTTTTGTGTCTCTGCAGTATAGGATGTATTCCCCAACTTTAGAATAGTAAAAAGACACATTCTGTCTTCTTGATTTTTATATTTCTTGTCTAATAGGTCAGACTAAAGCAATGTTTCTCAATAAAACACATTTGGACATTGACCACCAAACAAACTTAAAACCTTTGCTCATAGTGAAGCCAATCAGAGGGGAAATCCAACATGAGCTCCTGTTAGAATATGGTGAATAAATGAGAATTGTTGAGAAAACAACCAGACTTACGGTTCCTGTTTCAGTGTACCGTATCTCTCTTGGTTTCACTCACAATTCCTTCATCATGTCCTTATCATTTATCATCAGGTTTGGTTCCAGAACTGTCGAGCTCGCCACAAGAAGCACGTGAGTCCCAACCACACGTCCAGCACACCCATGACCTCGCTGCAGCCCACCCGCATGTCACAGCCCACGCCAACGCCTGAGGAGCTGCAGTACATGGCCTACGGAGGCCCGGAAGGGTCCATGCTCTCTGCTTTGCACTCCTACTTAGACAGTGAGCACCAAACTGTATTCTAACAGTCATTGAAAATGCACACAACTGGTTTTTACACAGGTTTACCGCAGGAAGACCCATTAGAAATGAACAGGGTTTACAGTTTGAACTCAAGAATAACTGATTCTTTATTGAACTTTGTTGTTACACACACAAATATCCACAACAGTGCTCCCAAGCTATGAGGCCTAACCAAAAGATAGTTTAAGGCTCAGTTGGTGAAGTTAGTTCCCATCAGTTTAATAATTGATGGTCTAAATTAAAATGCTATTAGATAGAAGTGCTGCTAAGAATGCTGAGATGTCAAAGATTTGACTCATAGGATGTAACTATAACACATATTGTAAAAAGAATACATTCATTTATTGTTAGTTTCTTGTTCTTTATCAGTTGTTTATAAGAACAGTGTTCTCAAACCTTTCAGCCCGCGACCCCCAAAATAAAGATGCCAGAGAACGGGGATCCCCTGACGGTGGTTGAACACAGACATGTTGGGGTAATGTAATTTAAAAAACTAGGAACAATTAGTTTAAAGTGGCTAATAACGGGTACGACAAATAGTGAATGTGGTTAAATTGGCATAAATAAGCATATGGTGGAGGTTAAAAGAATGGGTAAACATATGCGACGTTAGGTGGGAAAAGTGGTGGAAAGGGTTTATAGGTGCTGAAAATGTCATGAAAGTGGAAAAAATGTGCAGAAAAAGCATTTGAATTTGATAGTGACAGAAATGGGAATAACGTAGCAAAAATGCATTATGAGTGGCAAAAATATGGTAAGAAAAAGTAATCAAAATAGGTTAAAATATAGCAAGTTTGGTATAGTTACATAAAAATTGTAAAATATAAGCAAAAATGGGCTCAAATTGTTAAAAAAAAATATTTTAAGTTTCTTGAAGGCATGGCAACCCCCTCCCAGTGTCTCACAAACCCAAGGTTGAGAACCCCTGGTTTAGAATATAGTGATGTTAAGTTTGAGTCCTGGGAAGTCACTATATTTATTTATTTTTTAAATCAAGAGCTAAAAAACATTGGGAATTAAATGAAGTACACAACAAAGTGTAAGTTAGTTGAAAGGGTGATTAGCAATGTCAGCTCACAGCTACAATGTTGAGGGTTTGTACCATCATACACAAGCTGACAGACAGATACGCAGACCTTTTTTATTGGAGGATTAAGTTAACATTATCTACCTATTAATTTATTCGCCTCTCGCTGCATCAGTTTAAACATAAAGAAAGGTAAAGCTAATTGTACAGCTAATTGTACAGCGTACATCAGACATGGGGAACTGGTGGTACAGGGGCCACATGCGGCCCTCAGTCTAATTTTGTGCCGTCCTCAAAGGTTAACAGACAAAATGTTTCCAAAAATGCACAAAATTAACCAAAAATACACAAGATGACTACAAAAATACACAAAAAACAACATTAAAAAGCTCTTTTCAAGCACTCAAAAAGGTAATCGGGACAAACCCATTACTGTAGAAAAGTTGAGAGTTGTTATCACAATTCTGCTGATTGCTGCAAGAAATAGAGTATATTAGACATGAGCAACTGGTGGGCAGGGGACAATAGTGGCCCTTAGTCTGATTTTGTGTGGCCCCCAAGGTAAATACAACAAATTACTCCAAAATGACAACAATCTGACAAAATGACTCCAAAAACACACATTACAACTACAAAAATACACAAAATCATAGAGAAATATATGTAACAACTCCAAAAATGCATAAACAAAAACAAAAACACGTACTTAAAGGCTCCAAAAACTAAAACAAAACAGGATACAGCAATAAACACAAAAAACGACAACAAAATGACAACAAAATGACAAAAAAAATATTCAAAAATATACATAACAATACAAATGTGCAAAATGACTCCAAAAACAAACAACACCAAGAAAAATATACAAAATCGAGTCAGTATGACATCAAAAATGCCCAAAACTTGTGAAACAGACAAGATCATTACAAAAATACACAAAAATAACATTATACAAAATGAGAGAAAATTCTTAAATTACACCAAAAACACACAAAACGACAACAAAAATATACAAAATAAATGTTTAAATGCTGACGTGAATTCTTGTAACGAGACCCTCGAATCAGACCATAACATTTTTTTGGCCCCCACCATGAAAACAGTTACCCATCCCTGGTGTACAATATCAGACAATTTGTAATTTGTATGCTGATCACTTCTTTAATGATTAGTGTTGTAAAATGGAATATTTAGAGACTGAAATTGTTCCAAACTGAAAAAAGAGACTGTCTTGTGTTTCTGATTGTAACATTGCTTGAATTTATTCCCTTAATTGTCAAAGTATTTGTTTTCCTACTTTTGAAATAATCAAAGCATTTCTACTACAATAACAACAAACCAACACTTTGCTACTTGAGAAACAGTGATGTACTTTACTTTAAAGCTGCAATATGTAGAATCGTGAGGCGTTCCACACTCCACCCTCGCCTCCTGAAAAACTCACCGATCTTCTTGGAAACGCTTGCGTGCACGCGGACAACTGTGGAACTCTTTGTGACTGTTTTCTCCATAGAGACTAGTAAACACATGTAGGGACTTTATCTGGTGTTATTAGAGAGTTTCATGATGTTTTAGAGACATGAACTGAAAGCATGTATCACTCTCTGCTGTGAGGACAGTAGAGGCTCAGAGCAGCCGCTCCTCTGGCTCCTGATCCCAGCTGATCAGAGCAGACACACTCCACACTGCAAATGAAATGTGTATATTCTCTAAGGTTTCTTATAGTTTTAATAATTATTCTGTCAGACAGCACACGGACTGAAAGCGGATCGCTCGCTGTCCGCCGCTAACTCAGTCAGAGGAACCTCCACAGACTCTGTTCCTCCTGAACATGTTTGTGCCTTTATTCTGTTGCTTCTCCACCTCGGTCTTCCTTTTTCCTCTTGATTTGCCGTGTAACCGCTGTGTTAAAGGCCACGTTAAGGAGTTTGAATGTAAAGCCATTGGACTGTCCCTACTCTCAGATTGGGAACGCGCATCGACTTATGCCGAGCAGCTCAAGCAGCCGATAGCAATGCTTAAAACAGCTCATGGGAACGCCCTGTTGGTAGAAAGATCTCTGATTGGCTGAAGTCCAGCGTCGCACTCCTGTATTTCTAAAGCTCATTTACAGGACCAGGAGAAGGAGCAGAGACTCACTGTCCACTGAGAACACTTTGGATTACAATATTCAATATAATATGATTATGGATTTTCGACCAAATAAAACAAAAACAAAATTACATATTGCAGCTTTAAAACTAACTATGCTTCTTGTGTGTATCCACAGTTCACTCTCCTCCCTCCATGTTTCAACCTCTGCTGCCAGCCCACACCATGACCTCCCTGCCTGTGTCTCACGCCTGATCTATGCCCCCCACGCCCCCGTTCACACACAAATCAGTTTCTACTCATGAAGTGTCCACAACTCCACATCTTTTATTCATATCTCAGTTACACAAACCTATTACACTCCTGATTGTGCAGTGATGTGTGCAAGTGGCCAGCCTTCAGTGTACCAGTACCTCATTGGATTGTGACACAAGACATACTAGATTCATGTTTGTGTAGTTGGTAAACTGTGTTCCTTTAAAGCCATCAACCCCATCACAGCTGCCACGCAAGAAGATGAACTTGAATTTGTTTGTATGTTGTTGTTGCTATTTAATTTATTGTTTGTGATGTCTCTTTGGAGAATAAATGTCTAATTTAACACATCTGGAGGAGGAATTTATGAGTAACTTAACACACAGGAATACATTAAAATAGGAAAAAAAAAGAATCTATCACAATTAAACAGGAGCCGTACGAGTTTGTGGCATCACAGACTCAACCTTTAAACCTGTGTCGACTTGTAGGCTGTGGTTGACCAAAGGAATTCAATTTCCAGACAAAGGAGGGAAGAGGACACATTAAAAAAAAAAAACAGTTTTTACTTTTCTAATCTGATCACAGGTGTGCACACTGGGTAAGAAAAAGGTCAAACTTCAGTTATTTGTAGAAAAAAAAAAGGAAAACTCAGCTGTTTCTACAGAAGGAGAAGATGGACTTCTCTTAAACAATGAAAATGCTTTGTGTCCTGCTGATTTCTCCTGCTTGTATATCTATCAAATGTGTTTTGCTACTGGAGTATCATGTCGTGGCATGTCGTGAGTCTGGTAGAGCTGTCACTCTGAGGCACCATGCGGGCAGGTTCTCCACTCTGACAAACACACACCATCCAACATATGAGTCACATCTCAAGGATCTACAGTGGAGCACCACTCAGACTGATGCCACTTCCTGGGATGTCTGACAGCAGCTGTTTTACTCATCAGTGACACAAGCAGCACTGATGCTATAACAGTAATGGCAAGAGTCATTGAAAGGGCTCGAAATCTGCAGACAAAGTGGCAAAAAAAAAAAAAAAAAACCTTTAACGCAAAGCTCCGCCAAGCACTAAATATTCTCTTTGCTATTTTCACAATTATCTGGATCAGTGACCCTGTTACAATGATCATTCACACTTTAAAGGCTTGTAAGAAATGTACACGTACTGTATATCCCCATTAATAATGATACAGCATAGGTTCAAAAGTATGGGCACTCCCATTTCTTTGGAAAAATCGCAATGAAATGTGCAATCCGGATCCGATCCAGATGAAACTCAGTGGGGTAACCGAGGATCCAAAACGACATAACTAAATCAAATTTCATAAAGTTTGGTCAATTACAAACCAAGACATGAATTTTTTAAATTTTGCCAATTATTTTTAATTTTTTTGAAACTGATCCAGAATCAGTATCTTGATCTGGATCCTCTCCAAATTTAGAGGAATCTGCCATGGCGTAAGGTCCATCTTTGGTAATAAATGTGCCAAAATCCATGCAGTAATTTTTATGTAATTCTGCTAACAGACAAACAACAATCAAATGAATAAAAGCTGGTGAAAAATATGACCTGATTCCTTGGCAGTCGTGACAAGAAGCCCTGACATGGAATTAAAATCAAGCCAAAAGCTCAAAGACACACAAAACATGTTTTACACATGCCCACCTGACAACTCACAAACAAAACAAAAACAGTTGTTTGCAAATACTAAACATTATTCACAATCAAATGCATTTTGTTTTGCCAATAAGAACCGTACCTATCAACTACATCATGATTTACACAGCGGTTCAAATACTGCAAGTAATGAATATGTCGCTTTTTTCCTCAAAAATATATTTCTGAAGGTGATATTGACATAAAATTTTCACCAGATGTTGGTAACAGTCCAAGTAACGTGCAAAGAAATCAAACCATAGATGTCCAATAATTAAGTTGAATTTCACCTTTAGAAATATATTTACCGTGAAAAATGGTGACATGTTCAATACTCATTTTACCCGCTGTAAAATGAAACCTGTCTTCATTTACAAAAACATATTCAAGTACAAACAAAACAAACATTCTAAACAAACAACGAAAAACTGTCATGTGACTTTAGCCACAAATGTTCCTCTTACAGATCCACACATACAGTAAATGCCCTCAGATTAACGCACTTATATCCTATTTTCTACTTGAAGTATATTTTTTGTAATTGAAGACATGTTTCTTTGAGCGTATAACACATTATCTATTTGTTTGATAGGTACTATTTATTATTTGTGATGATGTTTAGGATTCACAAACCACACTGAGTTTGTTTGTGAATCGCTGGGCGTGAGTAAAACATGTTTTGTGGCATGTTTTTAACTCCATACCCAGACACCATCACGACATCTATAGATAAGCTTCTATTTGGAGAAGGACCAGACTCTCACTGGTTTCCTGTCTCTAGGAAACTGATTAAGTGTCAGTGTTGAACTATTGATAAACTACTATTGTGTTACTGTAAGTGTGTAACATTTCACATTTAAGGTGTAATTTAGATTTACCGATAAGAGTAAATATTATAAACTTAAGAGTTTTCAGAAGATTGTCTTAAAATAAGTGTTTACATTCCATGAGTTCTTCGATAACACTAAATTATGTTTTCCTTGCTTTGAAAGGTTTTGATTTAACCCTTTCAGTGGTTTCCATTTACTCACAGTCCTTGTAAATGTTATAGAATGCATGAATGCAATTTGCAGAACCTTAAACCAACCACGAAGAACAGTACAACTTAAAAAGAGAATAATACTACAACACAAGACAGATTTGATCGAGGTAAAGTCATATAACTTTTTAAAAAAGAAAAAAAAAAACAACCTTTGGAGCAGTACATGCAGTTAAAACAATCATACATTGTAACATTGTACAAACTATTAGACATTAAAATGTATCTTCATGAATTACAGCAACATTTTTGAATAACTGAATAACTTGCGAATCATAAAAAGCTGTACTAACAAAAAACAACCTTTATGTAAAACGTATACAAAAAAAAAATATGTAAAAATGATCAAATACTGAGTTGTATATTCATTCGTGGCACATAAAAAAGGCAAATAAGAATCAGAGGTTTTAACTCATTGAATGCAACTTATTCATAACAATAATCCGTGATCAGTTTCAGTGAAAGGTTCAAGATAATAATCGACTGAAGTACAAAATCTGTGCCAACGAGCACTAAGGCTCAAGGGCACCACCATGTGGAGTAATATGGTAAATACAAGACACGTGACTTCAGTTCAGTTCTTTTTCTACACAAAAAGTAAAATATTTCCAACACTGTGCAACTTTTTAAATAAATTATTCTTTAGTAAAATGTGTACCATAACAAACAATAGTCGCAGTCTCCACAGGTTTGTTTACAACTCTTCTTTCTTCAGTGCACAGTTTGTCTCACATTCACTTATGTTACACTTTAAACCATTAAACTTTGGTTTTCTCCACTTTGAGGATCCGCATCATGTTTCTACTCATGAAGTAGGGCCGAGCTGCAGAGCCGTCGTTCATCTCCACATCACACCCTGTGCATGGGGAACAGCAGCAGTGGACTGTTATTCATGTTAAACACTAACACAGATTTAAAACAGTTTTTGCAATCAAATCCTTTAGAAATCGTAAATTAAGTATGTGTCATCATACTTTTAATTTCCTGACAAGAGGCAGAACCTCCCTTTACATTGTTGGAAAGCCTTTCAACAAACTTTAAATACGTTTAAAAATGGCCTATTCTTGAGGGGGTGAGACTATTTTGGATCAGTTTGAGGGCCAATCACCACCTCCGCTTTTCTGGGACATCAATCCTGAGATCCCTATTCTGACACTGTAGTAGTGGCAAAAAAACAAAAAACAAAAACTGTTTTCTTACTCAATACCTTTGTTTTCATAAGGCTGACATTATGCTGTCATTAGCATTAATAAGGTATTATTAAGGCTGTCATTAAGTGTCATTCGTTACCCTAACCCTACCTAAAAGGCCAACATAGCTCCAAAAGTGTCATAATTTAGCAAATGACACTTAATAACAATTTTCATGACACCTTATTCATTTTAATGACAGCATAATGTCAGCCTTATGTATACAACTTCAAGTAAAGTGTTACCAACAAATGTCTAAACAAGCCCGCTTGTAGAAAACAAAGGTAATGAGTGAAAACAGTTTCATCTTTAATGTTTTACTTCAATTTCTTGCTGGGAAAGAGAAGAGAGAATTCACTTTTAGTTACATTCTGATTAAATGCCCGAGGTTACAAAATGTTCACAAACCTGGATATGGAATGTGTAAGAATTGATAAGTAGCCTTAAAGGCACACTGTGTAACTTTTGGCCACAAGGGGCGCTAGACCGGTAACTTTCACGTAAGCGCCCCTAGTGGCCTAGTGCAGTACTATCGCAAAAATCAACAAACAGTCAGTGGGGCCAGTCTCCCTTGTCTTTTGATTGTGTATGCAGACAGTAATTGACCTGTAGCTTCGGGATAAGGATTGGCTCTAAGGGCTGGGGTGCGAAGCAGGGCTGGGCACGCGCTGTGGCTACAGTCTATGGGCTGTATGTGCTCGGCCCACCTCACCACGTCGGTGGCGCTTCCCCCTAATCCTTGGCCTCGCCGCCGTTGTCAGCCCCACCGTGTCTCCGGCAGCTGGAAGAATAGTGCGGCGGTTGCGGCTGATCCTCCAGTCCATAGACTTTAGCCGTGGGCGAGCCTAGCTCTACTTCGCACCCCAGCCCTTAGACACAACCCTTATCCAGAAGTTACCGATCTGACTTGCCGACTTTCCTTACTAAAGAATCCATGTTTAACTGAACTATCACGGCAATTAGTGCAGCATTAACCCAACACAAAACTACCATATTGTGATCTTTTGGCTGTAAACATATGTGACATTAGGTGCAAAATGCGGTGGAAAGGGTTTATAAGTGATGAAAATGTCTTGAAAGTGGAAAAAATGTGAAGAAAAAACATTGAAATTTGATGTAGAAGCGGCAGAAATGGGAGTAATGTAGAAAAATGCATTAAAAGGAGCAAAAATAGATAAATGAAAATAGGCTAAAATATGGCAAGTTTGCTGTAGTTGCAGAAAAACGATAATAGTAAAAACAAGCAAAAATGGGCTCAAATTGTAAAAAAAAAAAAAAACCTGTTTCTAAAAGGCATCTGGTGACCCCCTCCCAGTGTCTCGCAACCCCAAGATTGAGAACCCCTGCCTTAAATACGAATTCACAAAATTCAATAAAGACTTCTTCAATTTATGTTTATTTGTAAACAGAAATTCACAATTCAATTGCATTCATAGTTATAAAAAATCCTCTTTACAAAAAGAACACAGCGTAGCCTCCAGACAGATGTGTGCATCATAATTAGTATTTAAACAACACAACGTCTCAACCATCTAATAAAAAAATACCAAAAATGGCTTCGACATCCTTTTAAAAACGGTTTTACAAAGATTCCTGTTGTTAGGTCTAAAAACACAGAATAGAAGCAACATCACTTCTCTTTTAATTGTTTGATTTTTTTTACCCACAGCTAGGCACATAAACTAGCGGCTGCATTCAGAGGTTTTCCTGAAATCTGACACGTCGTACGCGAACATCAGAGAATGTCTTCACTTCGTTGACCTCCCACAGATTCCCAGTCTGTTTACAGTACGTCTATGAGTGTTGGGGAATGAGTGTGTGTCATTGATGTCAGTCTGGAAAGGCTTGGTTGAGTGCAGAATATCCACTGTGTTATGACTTGTGAGGGTTAAAGCAACCTTTAACATGACACCGATATCCAGCAAAGTAATCATGCTACACAGAAAAACAGAACCACATGTTATTTTTCCCATAAGTCAAAGTGCATATAAAATATGGTTTTACATCAGAAGATCAAAGTGCGACATGAGGTTGCCTTTTAAGTCCATCTTTTTTTTTTTTCTTTCTATTTCAGATGGTATTTGTCTAGTGGCATAGTCTCTTAGTGGCATCTGTACAATTTTAGGTCCTCATGATTATTTTTTTTGTAAAAAATGCTTTTCTATCATTTTTATCTGTGTATCCATCTATGTGAACCCTCTCAGTAAGGCAGAGGTCAGCAGAGAATACATCGAAGAAGAAGAAAAAAAAAAGACTGCTGCTGAAAGAAAAGTCAAGTTTCTATTGGCTCAGGAAAGTACAGTAGGTGAACTGGAGTCTTTTTCTGGCCTTTCACTCTTTGAGGACCTGGTGTAAACTCAGGTCCTGTCACGTCCAGGCCATTCCTGACCAGGAAAGGATTAATCCAAGCTTGAGTTTTAGCCCTACAGCATTTGTGCTCAACTATCCTGACCTCCACCCACTCACAGAGGAGATGCAGATGGGACTCAGAGAGGGAGACGTTCAGTCAAAATGATCGCTCAGGAAGCAACGGAGGAAGTGGTGGCCTCCTCTTGTTTGCGTAGGATCTTGTGCAGGCCAGGAGACATGTAGTAGGGCCTGGAAGAAGAACCATCGTTCCTCTCCAGGTCTTCACCTGAGACCAGGACGAGGCAACCAACAGCACACAGAGCCAGAGCCAGAGCCAGAGCCAGAGCCAGAGCCAGGAAAAGAGAGAGAGGAAAGCAAAGCCTTAGTGCAGGTAAACAAAGCAGGACATGCAAGAGTTAAAGAGTGAGTGAGAAGTTCAGTTCATTCAGTTGGAATTGAAATACAGGAAAAGGGAAAGCGTCCTATTCATAGGCGGAGTTTGAGATTCTTGCCAGGGGGAGGGCAAAAGAAAAAAATAGAATAGAATTCGTACCAACTACAATGTGTGTAATGTACAATAATGTAAAAACGATTAGTAACGTAATTGATAAAGTTACGCTGAAGCGTCGTTTAATGTAATAAACTCAGGATAAAATCAGGCCGGCGGCCGCTTTCTGCATCATTTTTGTTGCAGTACCATATATGACCTCCAGGGTACATTGTCGCTTCACCATTTATATTGAGAAGAAGAAATGTGCAATAGAAGAAAAACCAACCTAAAGTCTCAAAAGTTTGGGGCCATTTCACTGAAAACTTATGGTATATTAGTATTTTTTAAAAAACAACAACAAATGAATTCATATATATTTTGTACAGTCAGTGTTTTATGGCACTTGAAATATTTGTATATTATGTACATTATATTAAGAATCATATTTTTTCAAATTAATTTGGCAAAACTGCAATGAAAATCTGTGCGTATGATCCTATTATACAGTATTTAAGCACTATAACTGCTGACGTGCTGCTGGAGGCTTTTTTTTAATG
Source organism: Gouania willdenowi (assembly GCF_900634775.1). NCBI lineage: Eukaryota > Metazoa > Chordata > Actinopteri > Blenniiformes > Gobiesocidae > Gouania > Gouania willdenowi. The sequence continues at coordinate 21,846,186 of NC_041047.1, read as the reverse complement.
CACAGACACTTGAAGTATTGGAACACAAACTTACAGAAGCACAGGAACAGTGTGTCCACACACATGGTGAAGACGTTAAAGAAGCCATTTGCAATCATGTAGGATCCAAATATCACCGTCTGAAACAAACAGTAAGGCAAAGTTGAATAGTGAGATAAGTAAAAAAAAACACATTCAAACAGTAATGAGCCTGTATAACAGTACAGTGTGGAGCCAATAGAAACTACGGCTGGGATGATATCACAACATATTGGGGTTGGGTATTTATTGAGTTTTGTAACAGTTAATACGGTTTTACATTTCTTTATTTTCCTTATCCCACAACAAAAGTTGAATCCTATACTTCTAGATATTTGGGTCATAGTTAAAAAAACAAAAAACAAAACAAGTCAGACATTCATTTCAACTGCATATGAAAGTGCACTACACCACATGTAGCGTTGACCTATGATAACATATGCAGACATGGTAAAAAAAAATAAAAATAAAAAAATGAATAAATAAATAAAAAAATAAAAAAATAAAAATAAAATAAAATAAAATAAAATAAAATAAAATAAATAATAATAATAATAATAATAGTTGCTGGGGAGAATTATCGCCACCAAAATAATTAAAATAAAATGTTTAATCCAACAACTTTGGCAAAATCTTCCTTTCTGAAGTCAAAAAGCCAAATTAAAACATGTCTAACAAAAACACCACAACCGTGTGAGATGTCATATCCTCACCAGAATTGGGACCCAGGGATAGTTTAGTGACGGCACCTCGGCTTGAAGAACGGGTAGTTCGCCCGAGAAGAAGAAAAATGCAAGTGTACCTAAAACCAAATAGAAGAAGAAAGTAATATATAAGGAAAACACATAACTTTACAAAACAGACTTATCTAAAAAATCTTTCCAAAATTTCAACAGAAGACCAGAAATATTAAAAAAATATATTGAATTAAAGACTCACTGGTTACAAAACCATGTTACAAATAAATATTTATCAATATAAGGTTGTCGACACAATATTATTAAATAAAATCTCTGCTTCAACTTCAACTTAACGTTTTTTTCAAAATGAAACGTTTAGATTAATTCTAATAAAATGCTAAAAAATAATGGTTTATTATGGTCATTCCTAAATAATGTTAAAATATATTTTGGTGCTGGGGCCAACTCCTGTTTTGTAGTAAGTCTTGGCTAACACAGTAAGGGTTAATGTGGATAAATGCATGAAAAGAAATGTGATTGTTTGCTGGACTGAAATTCTCCACCTTACTAAAGACACTAAGGGCTCTATTCTCCCATGTGCGTAAGTCCAAAAAGCCAAGCAGCGGCGTTGTTTTTAGCTGAGAGCTATTCTCTCCCTGTACTTAAGTCAGTCGCTGCGCGCCTTCATCCCAGTTACGCACTGTGGGTGGAGCAGCCCTGAAATGTGGGTGTTCCCATTCAAATCTGGCTTTACGCACATTCTCCGGTGTGCGTAAGTCCTTTTCCACTTACGCGCTTCTAACCCTGGAATAAGTGCAGAGCCCCGATAAGGTGAAACATTATATTGCACTAGAAATATGGACTAAATTACATTCGAAGCCACACGGACTCATGCGTCACGCAGCAGCAGCTGTGATCACTCAGTTGCTGCTGCGCGATTAATTAAATCTGACAGACGCAGACTTCTGTCCACGTTGGTCACAGTGATTCAACTATTTTCATATTATGTCAAACGTAAAGTCACAGTTTGATCCACTACAGAGTGAAACAAGCTGTCATATGCAGATGAGGATGGAACACAAACTGTGACCACACATATTTTATTGATGCTCAGCTCAGGTCACTTTAAACAATTGATATTTAAAACTGCGTATTATGGAAGCCAATAGTTCTGTTTCACTGCAAACATCCCTCTGTATTAAAGCAGGACGCACTGCGGCCGCGTTATTTCCTCATATCTCCAGCTCATCTGACTCGGTCACGCTTTACAGCGATGATGATGATGATGACGACGACGACGATCAAGGAGAGAGATTTTGACTGTGACTCAGACAGAAGAATGCGGCCGATCCTCAGTCACACTGTGATCAATGATCAAATCAAATCAACCTGTTATATTGTTTATCAATGAAAGCTTTTCAAATTAAATATAAATTATATAATTATCATGAATTTCAATGACATTTACAAGCGTTGGGAAAACTCCATGTTTTGTAATTTCTAGACAGCCCAAAAAATGACATCACCCCCTCCTTTCCTTCAACCCGCCTTCATTCACAGACTACGTGGATTTGTTCTACTTACGCGCGGTGGGAGTGTCAGGAGTCTGGACCAGACCAGACCCCTAATATAATAAGCACATCAGAACGAGGCTGCTCTCCCTACAGGCCACTGTAACTATTCATGAAAGAGCTCAAACTGACACTCACCAACACTTCCTGCAATGAGCAGTTTCCCCAAAAACAGCAGGAAATCTGTCACCCTGTCGAGGACAGCCACTCTTCAAAGGAAAAAGACAGAGTCATAATGAAATGCAGCAGAGAAAAGGACACAACTGTGGGACACATTCATGAAAAACAATAGGCTATACAGATCATAGTAGGGCTGCTTTAATGGGTCGATGCATAACAATAAAACCTAAACCTGTGTTAGAGACTGAAGGTAACAGACTTACCGAAGAACATTCCTCATTAGAAGGAAGAATGCATCTTTGGAAGATGTGCAGAAGTTCTTTCCATATATTGCTATCTGTTGATTAAAAAGTACAACATGTTAGTTTTTTTTAGCTTCAAAGGAGCAATAATACGAGGGACTCACCATAATGTATCCATTTCTGTTTATAAACTTGATGAAACATTCCAGACACCAGAAGCAGCATTTGAGGCAGCAGAGCATGAATCGAGCACAGGCATTGTGGGAACCTGAGAAAATATTGAACATATTTAATAAATATCTTATTGTTGAAAACTTCTCTCTGATCATTAAGTGTTTGAAATACTTAAATGTGTGTCATAAGTTAGTTGCAGTGAGGACATACCTTTCAGTTTGTGATCCAAGTAATCAAGAGCAATTCGGATCATCTGCACCACAGAAAGGATCAGGGAGCCAAAGGCCAGAGAACCTGTGTGGTAACTGTTTAAAAAACAAAGGATTAAAAAAGATGTACTGGAATGCAGGGATGGGCAACTCTATCACAACGGGAGCCACAAAAATGTGATTGTATCTGATCTGAGAGCCACATTATCAACATTTATGTTAGCATTTAAAATAATGACTGATTTGAGCATTAATACGGGAGGGGTGGGGTGTGGGGGGGTTGTCTTTTTTTGTCTTTGTCTGTGGTTTTGTTGTTTTACGTCAGTTTGTAGTCATTTTGTGTGTTTTTAGAGTCATTATGTGTGTTTTTGTTATTTGTTGTGTTGTTGTAATTGTGTGTATATTTCTGTCATTTTCTGCATTTATGTTGTTATTTTGTGTAATTTTGTTAACAGTTTGTGTGTCTTTGAAGATGTTGTTTTTGTGTTTTAAGAGCCATTCTGTGTATTTTTGAAATTTTTTGTGTATTTTGTGCATTTTGCTGTCAGTTTGTGTGTTTTGGGAATTATTTTGTGTATTATGTTGGGTTTCATATTCCTTCCAACTTCTGGAAATACAACTTTTGGGAATTAGACATAGGACCCCGGGCCGCCAGTTGCCTGTGTCTGCTGAGGATGCTACATACTGTATATTTGTGTGTGCAGCTAAAGCAGCACTCATGCATTTAAATAAATACACTTCTTAATATCTAATTTCTCCTGCAGAGTGCGGTGTTGTGTAATTTTAAACATCTCAGAGACCTACCGGATAGCTCTGCTGAATGAGGCGTACAGAGGACACAACGGGATATCGTGGGGCTTATTCAGAGCCCAGTAGTAGGAGGCAAACGCCCCAGCCAGGGTGCACTGGCCCAGGGCGATGGTGAAGTTGGTCAGCCAGATGAAGACGAAGAGGTTGCACAGATGGAGAAGTAAGATGTAGCGGTGGTACGCCGTCTCCCCACCGTAGAAGGCAAACATGCATTGGGACCCAGGGCACACATTGGTGACATTGGTCTGAATGAAGGTCTGAAATAAAACGAGATGTGAACTCAGATGATGATGATAATGATCAGGAATTAAGCATAAGATTATGGCAAACCGTGGCTACATATGAACTACAAACTCATAGAAAATGACCACTACTGCAATTAATCATTTGGTAATGAAGAAAGGGATAGACATAGAACAGTCTGTATAAAATAAGTGTTGGACTAACCTCTGGATTGCAGGTGATATTTGCATACACACATTTGTCATCAACTGATGTGACTTTGTAGACTGCATTACCAGATGATGCTAAGAAGCTGGAGGCACAGCGATTAAGACAACACAACTTGAGATGGTAAAAATTTACATAGAAGCTCCTTTTAATCAGTCTTGTGTAAATACTTCCACCACATGCACATGTGCTACTTGTTCTTATAATCAATAATATACAGTAGATTCAGTTTTATGGTAGATTCACCAGCAGGACAGTCCCAAAAATGATCAGCCTCAAGCTGAATTTGTAAGCTTTTATATTTGTGTATTTGTATTATATTTGCATGCGTATCTAATCCTGATTATTCATATTTAATCCTTACTTAATATTTAATCCTTATTCTTGTGTTAATATAATCATTGTCTTAGTCTCTATGTTTACTTTATTTTTTATCATATTTGTCTCATTGTTAGTCTTTCTTTTTAGCTTGTTATAATTTCTACTTGGAGCCACTGTAACTAAAGTAATTCCCTCTGGGATTATTTAACTATTTCTGATTCTTATTCTTATTTGTTGTATTCTATCACTTACATTGATTTAAGTAAATACATGCAATTTATGGAGACCCTGATGACTTGTGGTTCTGCAGACCCCCATTTGAGAACCACTGCTCAAAGTAATAAAATTAGCAGTGTCATCAGACTAATGCCAAAGACTATTTGGGTTTAAACCTGGAATAAAGAAATTCTATTTCTATTGAGTCATTCGGACATTCTGATTCGAGATGACTATTGTTGTAATTTGCGTTATATAAATAACGTTGAATTGAATTGAAATTGAACTCGGAGGTGATAAATTCTGAATCATCACAGGACTCAGGATCTCATATACAATTTCATCAGTAACATGTCAACAGATTACCATACATTGACACAAACACTTTTAAAAGCTTGAACAAATATACAGTACATAATTTAGACTCATTAAAGGAAATTGAACACAGGAATGTAAAGGCAGTAATAAAACTTACCAAAGTACACAAAGTAAAAGCTCTTGTACTAATACTTCAGACAGAAACATTGGAAGGATACACTGCTGTGACGGCACTGAACGCAGTGCAGATCGCCAGAAGGAAAAACGTGACGAGAGGGTAGAAGAGAGTAGACATGATGTAGCCGATCGCCCTGAGAATTAAATTAAATGTAAACATGAATGTAGTGTGGATGAAAACTGCCACAAACACAACAGTAGCAATGCTGCATTAATCATTACTTACTTGCTGCCTTCTTTAAGTAACGCGATAGCGACGCGCAGCCTCGACCTCAGGAATATCAGAATGAGCACAATACTAGCCTCAAACACAGACAGCGAGATCACTAAAAAAATAACATGACAGAAGGAAGGGGAAGTAATGGTCACAGATGTTACTTTAACACTACATTAAATACAGACAATTTAAATAAATCATTGAAAAAAAAAAAAAACATCAATTAAATACACTTTTCTTTTAGCTAGTGGCTCTGAAGAGAGACACAAAATGTTATTGATTTATCCACAACTATACCCTAGCACAGTGGTCCTCAAACTTTTTTGGCTCATGTACCCTTTGTGTTCGACTACAACATTTTGCTCAGAGCCTCCAGAATAGATTGATTTCTATAGTTTTTTATCATTTCCGGTCGTCTTACGCCTGGTGTGGAACCAAGACGGACTCTTGTATTTTTAGTTCATGTTCTCACCAAGATCATTTCTATCATCATTTAATGCGTTTTTGGTGTCATTTTGTCTATTTTGTTGTTGCCTGTCTGATCTTTTTATTATTCAGTATATTTTTCTCTAATTTTGTGGCCATTTTGTGTGTTGTTGGTATTATTTAAATTATTCTCTCTCAGTGTATGTGTTTGTGGTGTTGTTTGGTTTTTTTCTTCTGTTGTTTTGTTTGTTTCTCTGTTATTTGTGTGTATTTTGTCGTGATCTTGTGTGTTTTTCTCTCATTTATTGTGTCTTTGTTGTCGTTTTGTGTGTTGCCAATAATAGTAAGTATTTTTCTCTCTTAGTGTGCGATTTTGTTGTCATTTTGTGAGTTGCTGGTAATATTTAGTGTTATTATCATTTTTATCAAAAAAAAAACCATTATAAAACCCCATATTTTTCTCTATATATAGTTATCTCTCTCTAATACCCTTTGTATTTTTTTTCCATCGCGTACCCTCATTTGAGAAACTCTCCCCTAGCACACAATGGCTTCCCTACAAGTGCAACAAAAAGGTGACAGAAAACAGTGAGGGTGACAACGTACTGAAGATGAGCCACAACTGTCTTTGCTGAAGATAAATTTTTAGGTCGGCCTGAATCCAAATCTCTGGGATGGTGACATTGGAGCCGGGCGTCCCACTCAGACTACTGTACTCCCAGTAACAGTGCCAGATACCTAAAGAGAAGAAAGGGGAGATTAAGACCAATTCAAAAAGTTCATATGCAACTGGGAATATGCAATAGATTAGTTCACATCGGGTTGAGTATTAATTTCTATATTTTACACGGGCTCGGGTCGGTTTCAGGCTCTGTGCTGTAAATGATCGGTATGGTGTTGCGCTTCAATACATTCGAGAAAGATGCACAAATGGATGCTGAGGAGGTGAATCGAAGGCTGGCCTCTTGAAAATGAATACATTATGTAAAAAAAACATAGAAACGGCTTGTTCTTGAGCTGTGTGCGTGCACAGATTTGAAAAGTGTCAGGCTGTAACAGGTTTGATCATAAAAAAACGTGTAGATGCACACTCACCATAGGCGACTGCAGTGATGACACCAAAGATGAGGAGCCACAGAAGCACACCAGCAGTGAAGCGCAGCAGCAGGATGAAGAGCAGACTGACCACCATGGCTATCACAAAACCTCTGCAACACACAAACACATACACTCATCAGTCTTAAACCTCACGATTCACAAAGGAGGTTGGATTTGCTCAAAAACTGAAAAAGAGAAATAAAAATAAAACAAGGTGTGGAATTTCATATTGGCACTCATTATTTAACATCGTGGTTCGTGAATAAGACACTGAACTTATTCACATCTTCAAAAAGAGATTTCTGGAGCCTTGTTAACTATGTAACATAGAACTGAAACGTAACAGTAGCCGAATTGTTATTAAATCTTTTTTACTAAAACCCAAAATGTAATAACTGGTGAATAATGTAACAAGATGCTGAGCCCAAAACATAACAAAATGTAACAAGTTGTTACATTGTTAGAGGAAAAATATTATGCCAGCCCCATATTGTAATAACGAACCCAAAAATGTAACAACTTGACCAGTTGTTACATTTCGGGTTTTATTACTTTTTTTTTTTTTTATTATTCCATTTCGGGCTCAGCACTTTAGTTACATTATTGACTATTTATTACAGTTCAGGTTTTATTATTATTTTTTTTTTTCACAATTTGGGCATTGTTACATCTTGGGTTGTTGTTACATCTCGGGCAATAACAAAGGAGTAAAGTTACTAAATGGTTTCCAAATTGATCTGAACCAAACAAATCATCATTGAACCATTTAACAGAATAGTTTATAATATATGTATATTTTTTTTCTGTAAAGTTTTGGGTGGTACGTCATTTTCTCCATCAACAACTCAAACTTCTTTCTCTAAGTTGTATTGGAGTATTTGTCAAGGGTATTATTTATATTCCATTTTTATAAGATTGTAGCAATCTACTGTATATGAATCATAACTGTTGTGTTTTGTCCCTTGAGGTTGAAAATCTGAGGACAACAGCAAATTGTATCAGTACAACAAACAAAACAACTAAAATTTCCATATGAATACCAAAATAATGTCCAAATATATTGTAAACTATGGAAGTATAAATTAGCATGACTTAAAGCTTCAGTCATACTTACAAAAGAATCCAGATCCAGGAATTTGCATAATCTTCAAAAATCTTCAAGCCAACTTCTTTTGCATCGAGCAGGCCTGAGATGCCTCTGCGGAGGAGTCATAAAGTCAGATGGATGCACAGCAGCAGCAAGTGTTTAAATTACACAGTAATGATTAAGGGTGTGCCAAAATATCGATACAATATATCGAAAAACAAGGCAAATCATCAGTGACTCCTAAATACAGAGCCACCAGTGACCGTTTAACTTTGCTGTGTCTGTAAAGCTCCGTCCATGTCTCGTCAAGCACTGAGGCAGCTTCACCTGCTCGGAGTGTTAACAACATCTCATCAGAGCTACAGAAGCTCCGTGGGAAAAGTTGCGCGTCGTTGTGGATGAGAACATTGATGTCAGGGTAATGCACTGACTGAAATGTTAATTTTTCATATGCAGTGAAATGTTCCAGTTTTCATAAAACAAGTTAATTCTGCTTGTTAAGCAGCATTGATATGTGTCCATGTTTACAGAGAAGTTGATAATGCTAGCACTGAAATGAGTTTTTTCTGCATTCATTTTGTTTTTAATGATTTAAAGTTAATTGGCACAAACATCAATAACAATATTTTGGTGAAACATTATTTTGTATGAGTCTTCCCTTAAAGACTTAAACATAACACAAGGACATTGGACTAGTTGTGGTCAGTGTGCGTGAAGAAGAACCACTGTGCAGTATACACTGTGTTTTACTTGGCTGTCATTCATGTGAAATTGATTGACAATGTTTTGTAATTGCTGGGAAATGGATTCAGCGCAGTAGATAAATTCAGAATTTCTTCAGTGACAGAGATATCGTAATGTATCGTGGATGAATTTTCCCGTGATATATCAATTATCATAATAATGATAATATCGTTATCGTGGACAAAAATATCCCAATATATCGTATCGCGAGGTACCCGGCAATACCCAGCCCTAGTAATGATCTATGTAGTATGTCTATAATTTACCTCATAGTCTGTTGAAACATTTGTATAGCATTCATATGACTGAAATATAAAGATAAATACAGTCTAAACTCCATCACACAGTGAGAAGAGAAAAAAATGACTGATTTCCACCGACTGACACCAAAGATTGCAATGTTTGTAAATGATTAAAAAGTATTTATGTTAATGCTAAACACAATTATTTGTGAAAAACAAAAAAAAACAAAAACCAAAAACCAAACAAAAAAATAATGCTCTATCTTCACCCTTTGAACCGTTTAATCTCTGACTTGTGTCTTCCCCTTAACCGTCTTATTATCCTTGGGGTAAATTTGACCCCATTGAATGTTTATTATTAAAAAAACAAGAGTTGACTTTATTTATTTTTGCTTCATGTTCCATGACTTTTCCTAATGTGATGGGTACAATTAAGCATTTTTCAATGTGCTAAACACATATTGCATGCATTGGTGTTCCTCGGGGGTAAATTTGACCCCAAGCTGTTTTCGCTGTGTAAAACATAGGTCTGTCAGTTCTTTCACAGTGAAAGTAACATAGGGGAGAATGTGTATGAGACAGAATCGTTTATAATGAATAACCCTAAATATGTTACAAAAAGGAGATACAAATAATTAAATAAATATGTTCATATGTACATTTTCTTGAGGCAAATACCCCTGGGGTCAGATTGACTCCAAGGGTAAAATGTGTTGGTAATATTGGAGGATAAAAGGAGGGTTAAAAGGAAAGCTAACAGCAACATTTATCTGCAGAAAAAAACTGTGCAATGAGTCAGATAAGTATACTGTGCTGGACAAAAGGCCATACAGACACTACTGCAGCTTTAAAAGCAAACTCATGAAGTCATTTTCTTTAGTCCACCAGAGGGCATCACATTACGCTATTTTATTTGACACACTTTCAAAGTACAGAAACTTCCCGTTTACTCAATTATTCTGAGTGTAAACGACTACATGATGCAACAGAATAATGATAAACAAAGCTAGCAGAATTAGTCCATATAAAGCCAATGGCACCAGCAGACGCCCAAAGCTGGAAACCATAGTGTTAGACAATAAATGCTTCAAAGCTATTGAATATTATAATTATTTAGCCAGCAGGATAATGCTAATACATGACTTTTTAATTGACTTCATACTGTAGCATTAATCAAGCTGATTGGACAGACAGAAAAAGCAGGTGGAACAAGCTTGACAAAGGCAGAACTAGACTTTCATATATTGGGCTAAAAGCCATATCAGGCGGGCCTTATAATATTAATAATACATAATTAATTCTGTTTTTTTACCTGGTACATTTGGAACATGTCTTCTAGATGTTTTATAATGATCAGCCAACCTAAAATGTACTCCATAATAAAATTTAAGTAGGTTTTTCTTTTAACAACATATAAACATTAGACGTAATTCACTAAGTGACCAATTAGATTCCAGAGGTTGCCACTGCAGCCCTCTAGCTCCACCCCTGCTCGTATTTAATCCTAAAGCACAAGTAGCAGGATTTTCATGCAATAAACATGCAGAGTGGGTTGTGATTGAACACATTCCAGGGAATCACTGACTTCAGGGATATAAGCCCACTTCTCCTACCCAGTAATATTTGTCCAAAGTATCAAAGGTGTAACAGTTTAAAATCATTTGTCTCTGGAAGACAAATCTACAGTATACGTTTTGAGGTAAGACACTTCCAAAAAATTATAAATGTCTTACTTGGCAGCATCTTTGAGTTCATTGATGCTTCTTTTGTGGTTGTTTCCATCTTTGAAGATAGTTTGGTTTGCTACTGTTAAAATCCCATCTCTTCTGATGAAATCAGGGAAGCACCTCTGAAGGACTAAGAACACAAATCATCAGTGGTTGGATTAGGAATTACAGTTACCATGATTTACTGTGATTACAGCATCTCATTTACTTACTTGGTCGGCTCGGCACAATCATCGCAGGACAGTCTTCATCTCGTATGACTTCTGCAATAGACTAAAACGTAACAAAGACAATAAAAAGTCAAACAAATCCCTTTTTTCAAATCAATTAGCTTTAGGTGGTCTCTGAGTTTTAGTTTTATGGGTTAGGGGGTCAGTTTGACAATCTGTGGTCCAGGGTGTGGTGTTTTCACTTAAGTCAACAGAGCTTTCAGTCTTTAAAGCCAAAATCTAATGGCAGCAGTGTTTTAGTCTGTCACTCACCAGAGACTGATTTTAGTTAAAGTCACATTTTAGTGTTAGTTTGAGTTTAGTGGTCATCAGTTTTAGTTTTTGTTTTATTTTAGTCTTTTATGTTTTATTATGTTTCTCATGGTAGTAAAACCCCTATTGTAAGCATACATCTAACTATGTCATTTAAAGTAAGAATGTGCCATATTACTGTTGTATAATAATAATAAAAAAAATGTCAAAGGCCTGTTAGAAAAAGTGCAATACTCAAGTTGTTGTTTATTTTCTGTATATTTGAACAAATACACCTACAAGAATAAAGCTTATCTTGATTACAACCATTAAGCTTAAAGGGATCCTCCACTGTTTTTACAAATGTGGCCTAAAACCTTTGAAATGTCCTTATTAGAAGATCAATGCCTAACAAAACGCATTATTTTCCACCATATTCAGTTTATCAACTTTTAAAAATGGGACGAGTTTAGTGTTTGAGAGCCTGAGCGTCACCATGTTGAAATGATGTCATTGATGACGCCAATTGTCCCTTTGAGCCCATTGAGTTCTATGGGAGGTCAAGGCATTCAGGATCATTTAGCAGCTTTTTCAGTCAAAATTACAACTTGTGCTGCTTTGGGTTGCTCTAAAAATCAGTAAAAGGTCAAAAAAAGTCGATGTAAACCTCTTTTGTTTACCAAGACTTAATAAACAAAATCCGTGCATCGAAAAAATCTGTGACCGCAGGAGGCGACTTTTCCAGCTCTGCTGTTTCATAGACGGCATGAAGAAGAGAAGAGGGGCAAAAAATCCGGACATAAATCATTAAACCATACCTTCAAGCATTTCTCACAGATTCTACTTGGGTCGGCATTAATGAGCAGCATTCGATCCTGGTTGCCTGTATTTATATTTTGTTAGACATAGATCTTCTAATAAGGACATTTCAAAGGTTTTAGGCCATATTTGTAAAAACAGTGGAGGATCCCTTTAACACTGGTGCTGGGGAAGCTGAGAGTTTTGTAGCCTAGTTCAAAACATATCTGGTAGGGAAGTGCCTTCCAGTTAATACGCCCAGATAGATGCCCTGTAGTGATGTTCAAAGGCTGTAGACGGCTTTGTCTGATACTGCAGTAACTCAAGATCAATGTCATTGACAGATCAATAGGACGGTTTCTGGCCTTTGTCAAGGTGCCTGTTTTACATGAACACATGCAACTGATGGAGCAGCCTACATTAAATTAGGGGGCGTTCATTCAAGTTACAGCACTTTCATTCATATTTATTTTGTTTGCTACATAACTTCATGTTGTGTATTCAATAAAAGTAATGAGTGTTCGTAAGTACTTTGTGCAAACATGGAACTGCACTTGTTGCTCCAAAGCGTCACCTCCAATTCAACAGCTTCAAATTTAATACTGGATGACTTTTTCCTACATTCTACATGTTCAGCACTTTACACGGGCAAAATGCTTATTTAAATAGGGCAGTATCAACCACGTCTGCAATCTTAGTAGGCAATAAGTAGATGAAAACACAGCACCTCCAAAGTATTCAATAATGCAAGAGATTTTAAGATTTTCCCTTTATTTGAGATTTTTGCACATCTGCCCTTTGGTATAAGATGACAGGCAAAGGTTGAGCTCAGACACACTGTACACCACAGCTTATTTTTCCAATCCACCATTTGTTTTGAATGGACTTGGCAATGTAAGCAAATTGTTTCTTATCAATATTTTTAACTATTAGGAATTTCTGCCTGTGATAATGTATAAAGTAGTTACACAGAGTTTATTTTCCCCTAAAACAGAATAACGCCAAAGGACAAAAATCAGTTGACCATTATTCATTCCCAAAATTTAAAGGAATAAGAGTAAGTTGTTTAATATGTATGCAAATACTGGTATGTAAAATGGCATTTCATATTATGAAGTAATAATAATGTAACAAATTACAAACCATGACCTGTTAAAACAAATTCTGGTGGCACACAAGAAAAGCAAAACAAATTGGATTTGTTTGATTGCTGTACATTTTTTATTCTTTTTTATTATCAAAAAATATCTTAAATTAAGTATGTAACTCAAAAAATTCCTGGATATTATGCTATGCATTTTTGACTACATCCAAGTAAACCATTATTTTAGTGAAACCTATTCTTTTACAAAGAAAACAAACGGATGTCCTATCATCACAAACTATCTTATACAACATGAAAAATGAGTTTTAGTCTGTTTGACGTCCATTTTTTTTCCCAGTTAAGATGATGTGAGCACTAGAAGCAGTGATTTGGTACAGTATGAGCTGCAGGTTTCTCCCACTCAGTCCCTCACTTGGATTTTTTTATCATGCAAATGTCATTTTCACTGGACTCCAGCCAGTCAGACAGACAGGGCTGTGATTGACTCAAGCTTATTCTGGAACAGCTCATCTCTATTGTGACAGCACTATAGGACTTCATTTTATAATTTTCACATGAATCTATCTCATATCAAATTGATTTTTAATATCCTAATAAAAGTGGAAGAAACTGAAATTTTTAAAGCAGAGAAACGAGTGGATGTCAAAACAAAGTTGAACGAGCATTCAACCATGATTAAGCTGTGGAAAGTCACGCACAGCCTTCACCTCTGTCTCTCACCTTTCTGCCAATCTTGAAACCCGGCTTGCAGAATTGCTCGTAATATTCCCAGGATTTTGTATTCCTCGCATCTAGAAGCGTTGCAAATCTGTCAGGGCACTTGGAGACACAGAGCTAGGGGAGGAAACATTTCCGCTTAATAAGAGAACCCGTCAATCTTGCATAATCATGCGTGGCGGAAAAAGTTTTAGACGTACTGTATATAATGCTTGGCACATGTGCTGGTAGTGGAATGCAGTAGGACTCACTTACCTGGGTTGTAGGGCACTGGAGGTTAATTAAAACTGCAGGATTGGCACATTTCAACATGTTGAAGTAGAATAATATGGCTTTGTTTCTGTAGGAAAAAAAGATGATGTCAAAACAAAGAATCAGATACAGATGCTTACGTAATCCTTTTGCTGAGCAAAGTTTTATCACCATTTACACATTCCCCTACACTGTAACTGACAGATTTATCTCAATTTATCTGCTTTTAGCTGAAGCATATTTGTAAGGATAAGAAGGAAAAGCTGGTGGACAAATTAGACGACCAAATTATTGCAGTGGCTGTACAATCTCTTAAACCATGTTCCACTCACGCGTTGAGGGTGTTTTGCTGACCACAGAAATGCCCGTTGCTGTCAGTTGGGTAGACCACCTTCCTGGCGTCACCATGGATCCAAGCTGAAATCACACAAGCATCTTACTTTAACTGCATGATTAGTACCGTGTCAGTACCGGTATCTAACACTCAGCATCACCTTTGTTCAACCCATTCATATACAGTAAAAGGCTCAGCTGAGGACAGGCACTCCATCATTATAACAAATAAACCTGCAACCAAGAAATCTAACAGTAATCTGAAGGCCAAATCCCACAAAAAAGAAAAAATCCTAAATAAAACAAGAATAACCCTAGAAAGTTGTAAAATAGAATATATATATATATATATATATATATATATATATTTTTTTTTTTTTTTTTTTTTTTCTAATACGTATAATTAAATACCAAAAAAAAATTAAGTGGTGCATTATATACAGTAACTGATAATTGTAGGTTGGCTTAAAATGCTTGTATTCACACATACAGTAATACACATATTTGGGCATGGCTTTAGCATTAGGATTGGGGTCAATTACATTTTTCAGTTACAATTACATTTTCAATTAGAATTAAATTATGATTACATTGACCAGAATTTTATTCCAATCATAATTAAATTACAATTATTTTTCATCCTCAAAAAGTCAATTACAATTATGTTCTCAATGACTAAAGTTCAATTACAATTAATCACAATTACTGAGCCTGTAATAAATAACCTAATAAAAGTTAACCTTCCTCTTGTGTTAGCTTTCTGTTAGCATCTCTTATGATAACGGGTCCTAAATCAGCTGTAAAATACACTAAAAACAAATATCAATCATCTAATTTCTTTCCTTTCTATTGATTACCTTGTTAGGCTTCCTAATCAATGAAAATATAGGTTTTAATATTTATGGAGTCAGTAAACTCCTCGATTAAAATTTTTTTTTTTTTAAATAGTAAAATGTGGGAAAGCTTGATAGGAAACATATTTTAATGACTGTTAACTACATATGTGTAGAACTGTAACATGGTGCCCCAGTTTTGCGTTAAATCATAATTGACCATTTTTATAGAATTTTTATGAGTCAATTATCTAAACTCAATTACAATGTAATTACGATTACGACAGCAACAGATTTTTTTAAATTACAACTATAATTACGCCATGATTGTAATTAATTATCAATTACGCGATTATAATTATAATTGACCCACAACCCTGGTTAGCATTGGAGCTTATGACTAGGACCTCATGGGTTTGCAAACCATTCTTTCTTTTCACAACTCAAAAAAAATCATTTTTGGGTCTTTGGAGTTTTTAAATTGACTGCAGGGAGTGTTGATTGTCTTTGCAATGGACTGGGAACCAGTCCAAGGGTTACTCTGCTTTCTGCCTGAAACAGGGAGGGATAGACTCCAACATCCTGTGGTTCCGATCAAGATAAGCAGCAACTGAACACTGATGAATGGATACACATGGTATCAGAATTAAAGTGCAACTGTGTGATAAAGGTCCCTCTACATTTACTAAATGAGAAGCAGCACAACACAGACTAATGTTTGGACTAAAAAATAGTTTTAATTAAAAAACACATAACACAAAGCCCCCACAATAAAAATCAATTCAGTTTAATTTACTCTGCTCTCCATAAAAACTAAGAAAGTAACACTAAAAATCCATTTACTACAAAACTCTGGTGTTTCATTAATTTGCCCATGCAGTCGCAACAACAAAGGTAAAAAAAAAAAACAAGATTAGGACCATCTGCTGGACGCAAAAACAAAAATGAAAATAAAAGGGACAGGACATAACAACATTCTTCAGATGATTGGAAACTGTTGAGTATGGGTTGTAAGTCTCACACATTGTCACAGCTCTAGGAATGAGTGAGTGCTCCGTCCTCATGCCCGGATTGAGACGTGACCCCACTGACAACAGGCTGCTGAGAGCCACCGCTTCATTGACAGCTTCACGACTTCATTTTTCCACACTTTGTGAATTCTACTGGCAAAGAAAAAAGTGTTCTTTCGTTGTAGGCTACGTCATACATTCTGTGAGAGTCTTTTTATTATTCACATTCTAAAAACTTGCTTTATTCAAACAATAATTTAAATGAAAAACCAATAGGGATGTAACGATCTGTAATCTGTTACATCCCTAGTAAGGCAGTTAAAAATCGATTCATAGGTATCACGGTTGATATTGATTTTCTGAAAATTGAATCGCAGTACAGTTTTTAAACAGCAGAGGGCGCTATATATTTATCCTCTTGTCCAAATGCTGAGGCGGCAGGCGGAATCTGCTACTGCTTTCTTTCTGGCCGCCTTCTACTCTTAAACATGTTCATAAATGATTCCTTACCCCTTTAGCACCGAAAGAATATCTGTAATATTACGTGAATATTTGTAAAAGTCACATTTTTCTATTAGCTCTGTCTGCTAGCATAGCATCGCTTCTTCACTGCACAGAATTTCTGCTTGGGGTTACCAGCGCCCTCTGCTGGTCCAAACAAATATCTGACCTAAATACAATGCAATGACTGTTTTTTTTTTTTTTTGTTTTTTTTAAGTCCAATTGTTAAGGCACAAAATACATTTTCAGTTGCACTTTTAAAAAGAAAAAGAACTATTATGCAGTTTTGCATTGTTTATTATAGAACCAGAATTTAAGTTAATAGGCTTCTTCTTCATTTGTATTAGTCCTTTATTTATTTCATTCAAGATTTATTTTTAGTTAAACTGCATTGTTTTGAATAGTTTATCAAGGGATTCTTTTGACAAAAAAAATAAAGGAATATTTTTCAATCATCATTTGTCTACAGTCCCATTTTGTAAAATAAACCACGAGAGAATCATATCGTGAACCCAGTATCATGAATCGAATCGTATCGGGAGTTGAGTGAATTGTTACATCCCAAAAAACCAATCAATAAAAAAATGTTTTTATAAAAGAAAAAAAGTGTTTGCAAATCAATATTTGACACTGCAATAACATGCGTTTGAACAACTTTCTTCTGTGATTGAAAAGTTTTTGTTTTATTGAAGTGAGTTAGTATTCGATTGAAGTCATCTCATTTTTATTTATTTTTTTTACATTTTTGTCCATATTCTTCAATCCCAAAAATAGTGCTTGAGTCGAACAAAAAAATAATTCAATTGAAGAAAAAAAGTTAAAAAAAAGTGTTCAAATGAATTTTGAGGGTTTCAACTTTATTCGAACCATCTTTTTTAAATTTAAGTGAAAAAAGTTTTAAAGTCCTTTTTAATTAAATTATTCTGACATGTTGGCAGTCATCAAAAAGGTAATATCAAAAAAAGTGTTTTTGAATTGAAAATATTGTTTTGGGTTAAAGCACCTTTTTTAAATGAATAATAAAGACACAAATGCACCTTCATAAATATGAGATAATAAACATTTCCGTTATTTTGCAGATAAAGTGAATAGTTGGTTACACTGAAGTGAGTTCAAATTAAAAAAAAATGTAATTAAAAA
Source organism: Gouania willdenowi (assembly GCF_900634775.1). Classification (NCBI taxonomy): domain Eukaryota; kingdom Metazoa; phylum Chordata; class Actinopteri; order Blenniiformes; family Gobiesocidae; genus Gouania; species Gouania willdenowi. Next base: position 21,828,189 of record NC_041047.1, on the reverse strand, counting down.
AAATCCTCCTCTAGCCACTGTTTGAGAAGTCAATAAACAATATAAATCAACATCTTTACGATTAAGTGTTGGTGTATTTTATGTGTAGCAAACTTTGCTTCTAACACACACTTGAAAAGTATATTACATAAACTTTTTATGCATCCTTATTTATAATCTTGTCGTTTTTCACTGTAAATCAGGTTGTGTGCGTAATTAAATTTTGTCTTTAAACGTTTGAGCTTTTAATTTACACAACCATTGTCGTTTTTTGGAATCCTATAATTTAATAATGTTACATATGAATATCAGGACATTTAATATTAAAGAAGTCTGCAACTACCCAAAAACTGGTGGACGACATGCAGAAAAACATAGATTTATTATCTAGTTCAGGGACAGAGCTGCTGTTCCTTTGACTCGCTACAAAGACCTTGCCACAAAAAAACAATTTATGATTTATTGAGATTACTGTGTTTTCTTTTTACTTTTTTATGTCTTCACGACACACGAGGGGAAAAGCTGTATTCTTTAGTTCACAGACAGCTGCATTGATAAAGACACTGTGTCTCAGATGAATCTATGTCAAAGACCTTCACTAGCCCCAGCATATCTTACAGACCTTCAGTGTTTATCTGTCTGCACATTCCATTGTGTCTATGTTTTGTGAACGATTTGTAACATCTAATGTGTATAGCAGGAAGTGCCCGGAGGAAACTACTGCTCCCTGGCACTTCATCAGATTGTAGCTAACTTTGAAGTTACTCCCTTCGTTCTCTCTCTTGTAAAAAAAAAAATGAAGTGAAACCTCAGAGAGAAAAAGCTTTGAATAACGACCTTTTTTCACAATTGATGCATGAAGCAAACTTCACACAGTTTACAACTAAAAGAATCCCAGGACAGGGTACGCCTTCATACATCTCACACACTAGGCCAGTGTCCCAGCACAGGGACAAAGAAAAAGCCTCTAGTCTGCTTCCCTGTATGTATTCGGCTGTATTCATGTTCATACTGGGCTGAGGTATGAGCATGGGTTGGTTTGTTTGTTGCTCTTCCTGTCACTTATTAAAGTGCACAAAAACATGCACTGCACTGTTGTGCAATGTGTGATTGTGCACCAGTTACAGGATGCGGTTGATGTCACACTCACCGACAGTACCCAGGGCGATATAGCTGAGGATGACGATGACAAAGATAAGACAGCAAACCACATCCGTGCAGCTCCTGCCATGAAAAGCAAAAACAGAAAGAGGCAACGACTGAAGATTAATAGTTAAAAACAACAGAAATTTCTAGGCTGAAATAGCTTTATTTGAACTTCATTCAGCTTGCTGTGTTATGAGACAAGACTCGTTGGGATTGTTTGAGAACTGCACTGAAACCCCAAAAGCCCTAACAGAGGAGATCTAAGGGCTTTGTTCTTTCTATTTTTAAAATGACAGCTCCTCTTCATTAATGTTTACTTTTTGTCCTTTGTAAAGACACAAATTGTGACTCATTTTATTTTCTTTAAAGGTCCAGTATTATGCTAATTTTTACCCATCTCCATTTGTTCTAAGAACCCCAACAACATAGTATTTGAGATTTATTTTCCCAAACTCGCCTGTTTTCTAGAGTTTTAGCCCTCTGAAACGTGACTTTCTGAGTAGTTCTCAAAACGGGCTGTTTTGGGGCATGCTTAAGCATATTCATGAGTAGGCGTGTCTATACATATATATATATATATATATATATGACTTCATGCCTCGCTCTTGCGAGGGAGATCAGTGATCACAAAGCGATCTTCTTTTTGCTATCCACACACTGTTATTGTTTTCAGAAAAAAAAACTACACATTACAGTAAAACACATGGCTATTTAAGCAGCTATTGTGATTGTGAGTCCATCTCAGTGCTTCAGGCAGTTTATCACAGCAGCAACAGCAGCGGAGTAAGTCACTTTCTTCCCCTCATCATCTCTATTAACTACAGGAATTGTGCATTTAAGGTGATAATCATTTGTTTTGTCCAACCACTGCGTAGCATTGTGTCACAAACATGTCAGTTCAAATCAAAGGTAATACGAGGCGATATAACGAATACTAAAAATGGAACTGTCCCTGGGTTCTACACCGTTGCTGCCCACTGCTCCTCAGGGAGGGGTTAGATGCAGAAAACACATTTTGTGTATGTAGCTTTACAAACAGGACAATAAAGTATGAAGTATAATCTATATTAAACCGCAGTGTCACATTCTTATAGGGTAGGAGGAGCCAGGATTGTCAGGAGGAGGAGTTTCTGCTTGGGAGGGAGGAAACATAACGTTTTCAACTTTGGCCCTCTGAATGAGCCTAAAGGGATGTATATCACTGTAGTTTCATAATACCGCCCCTTTACGTGTCATCATCACCATTGACTTTTTCAGGCTGACTACATTTGATATCACATTTATGAGTAATAGGATTTAGCTTGTTACCCTGAAGTAAAAAAAAATGCAGTTAGTCCAAACTTACTAATCATCACTGTTATAAAGCAACAGAGGTTTAGCTCTGAGTCTAAAGACTGTCTTTTTGTCTGTGGTACGATGACATGTGATCTCTTATGGACTGTTTTCTGATAAAATGCAGTCACGCTCCATCGACTTCCTGATGAGACTGTGAATCCATCCCTCCACCCCCCTGGAGAAACTGTCCCACGGGCACATAAAGACAGCTATTTGAAGATTCTCTGTCTCCCCTCTCCACAGGAGCCTCATTCTGCTAGTTCAAAACTGCTTCTCAAAGCATTTTTCTCCAAGTCTTTATTCACTAACAAGCTTTCTTCTTTTTTTTTTCTCTTTTCTGCTCTCTATTCAGCCGTCCTAAAAGCTAGAGTACTCAGACCTGGCCAAGTTCCGGTATAACTGCCGCTTTTAGAGCTACAAAAGTAAAATGTGTAGCCTTTTTCACAACCATGAACTTGTAACATCCAGTTTAGACTGTTGTTTTTTTTTTTAGCTTGCAAAGCCAAGGTCAAAAGGAGGCTTGTCCTAAGAGAAAAGACAGTGTTTTGTCCTTTTGAACAGTGGACTGACTGGAGTTTTTCATGCATTGTGAAAACATGGTGTAGAGACTCTACAGCTCTTTAGCATTTCACAATTATCTAGAATCTACAGTTAAGAAGGATGGAGATAATATTAGCTGTACAACAAACCAAACATCACTATGTCAGTGCAGGCCACCTTGACTTATTGGTGATAGTGCAATTTTAGCTAGCATTGCAAATTATCCTGTTTGCAAGGATGCAATTAACAGATAAGTCCTATGGGCCTGCATTAATAACTGCAGCAAAGCCTGCAATCTGTGCTTAACAGGCTGCTGGAAATCTTTTCTGTCAAAGAAGCAATGCCAATACTCATGTTTTATTATAGAATAAAAATGACCTCATTATAAAACCTAATATTGTGCATCACAGTAAACCTATGGCCACTCAATAGGGCTTCACATTATCTTACCACTGAAGACTTCAGGAGACTATTTGTGAAGAAAGATAATTGAACTCTGGACAATCTCTAATTTCGGGCAATCATCTTTATATCAGCTAAAGCCACTCAATCATTCATGGTCAAATTACAAAACCAAACTAACTTCTGGATTGGTTAATCAGGAAAAACTTCATGTTTAGATATGAGATAATGAAAATTCTGAACAACTCTAATATAGTTGTGCATTTGGAAATATTTTTCCAAATGCATCCTGAATTACACTAAAAACCTGTGAACTGTGATTGTAGAAACACCGCAATTAGTATCTGGGAGATAAAAGCAAAACAAAATGCTGCTAAAATGATCTTCTTAAAACCTGATATCCAGAGTTTCTGAGAAATCTATGTTTATGTATCATTCTTTTGAAATGCGAAAACAACTTTCATGAAAGCAGCTGGTGAGGGAGTGAATAATAATAATAATAATAATAATAATCTTCAGTTTCAACCTACACCCTTTCTGTTACTTAGAAACATTTCAGTTTGATGCTTTGCTTTATTTTTTATTATTACAGAAATAAACCTATTAATTCAACAAATAATCAATGTTGGGCAAGCTAGTCTAAAATTGTTATACATTTTATATTACTAGTTACAGGCATAAAAACACAACATATTTGTATTACAATATTACCACCTCCAAAATGTAAGTGAGTTACACTACATTAAGTTACTTTTAGCTAATCGCACATTTATGTTATGTGAAGCCAATTTAAAATACTAATCCTATTACAGATTAATGTCTACAAATGTGACACCACAAAACACTTTTCTTTTCCTTTTAAATAAAAATATATAAACAAAAATGTATCTACTAAACAAAAACACAAAAGAAAGCCTTAATGTTCAGGTATCATTAGGTATGAATGAATTAATTTGGAATTGTGAGAATAATTTCAACTATCAAATATGTAGTCCGTTTCCATGGCCATGCATTATGATTTGCAACAGATAGCTCTGCAGGAAGGAAGTCGGTACGGCATTTCTTCTTCTACACTGCAGAAATGGGTAGAATCTATGGGGGTGTTTTTTTTACTCTTTTTTTTCATTTTCATTGGAATATAAGTGGAATTAATTAAAGTCTCTGTGTAACTTGCATTACTGAGATTGTAACGAGTAATATATTGCTGATTTTTGTTTCAGTAAATCATGATATTACTGCGTTATAGGGATGTAACGATTAATCGTAAGGCAGTTAAAAATCGATTCACAGGTATCACGGTTCATATCGATTTTCTGAAAATTGAATCGCAGTACTTTTTTTAAACATATATTTATTTATTTATCCTTCTCTTGACCAAATACTGATGCGGCGGGTGGAATCTGCTACTACTTTCTTTCTGGCCGCCTCCTACTCTTAAACATGTTCATAAATGATTCCTTACCCCTTCAGCACCAAAAGAATATCTGTAATATTACGTGAATATCTGTAAAAGTCACGTTTTTCTAATTAGCTCTGTCTGCTAGCATAGCATCTCTTCTTCACTGCACAGAATAGCTGCATCCCAACTGAACACTGGGTTACCTGCACCCTCTTCTGGTCCAAACAAATATCTGACGTAAATACAGTGCAGACTGTTTTTTTTTTTTAAAGTCCAATTGTTAAGGCACAAAATATATTTTCAGTTGCACTTTTAAAAAGAAAAAGAACTATTATGCGGTTTTGCATTGTTTACTATAGAACCAGAATTTAAATTAATAGGCTTCTTCTTCATTTGTATTATTCTTTTATTTATTGCATTCAAGATTTATTTTTAGTTAAATTGCATTGTTTTCAATAGTTTATCAAGGGATTCTTTTGACAGTGAGAAATAAAAGGAAAATAGTAGAGTATTAAAAAAGTAAAGGAATATTTTTCAATCATCATTTGTCTACAGTCCCATTTTGTAAAATAAATCGTGAGAGAATCGTATCGTGAACCCAGTATGGTGAATCGAATCGTATCGGGAGTTGAGTGAATCGTGACATCCCTACTGTGTTACTTCAAAAACGAACATATTACAGTAACTTGTTACTTTTGTAATGCATTACTCCCAACACTGCAAATAATAATAATAATAACAAGATGGTATATCTTCATTTTACTGAAAAAGAGTTATGGTTGCTATGGTGATTGTTGAATTCCTTGTCTTTGGATCGTTGCACTTGCACTTTAGTCAACACTCATCCAGGTGATCAGATAGAATATTACTAATATGAGCATTGCCTGACTGAAGCTCTTCTGCTTTAATGTGGCTGTGCTTTCCACATTCTGCAGAGACACAGCTATCATTGTTTGAAAAAAAAAAAGTGCAAACACAGCACCATGGTGAAAAAACACAGTCACCGTTGAAGCATGCAGAGGTCATTATTAAGGAAACTCATGAAATAGGCAGCTCTGCTCTGCTCTCCTTTTACAGGGAACATTGTTTGAGATAAATGATTTAGACTGGCCTCACTATAAAGTTACACAAACTTATGTTTAATGGTTAGGAGGCCTTGCCTTATAACATTAAAGGTATTTAAGTCACTATATGATATATATATATATATACAGTATATAGTGAGAGAATCACATATTTTTGTATTTAACCACATTCTTGAAAACACTAACGCCAAAGAAAATTGCATCACTATTGCACAGTTGCATATATTCTCAGAGACAAATTGTTGTAGGGATATGTTTCCAACTGGGACTTGAGCTAAATTATAAGCACGCCCTGTGTACTTGTGCCGGGTCTGTGGAGAACAGCCCAATAACAAGATACAAGTCACTTCTTTTATGCTTTGAGTGCGAATGAAACCCAGATGAGCGCAGAGTTGGTTCTCTCCCAGTTCTCATTATGAAAAGCCTTTGGGCCACAGAAACATCAAAGTGTATTTGGTGCCTTCACCCAGCTGTAGCTCTGAAATGGGCTGGAAAGGCCGGGGTAAAGACACACAGAACGAGGGAAACATGCCTGCAGAACTAATGTCAAACCTAAAAGTCATTAGAGTGGACAGATGATCTCAGATAACAGAAGAATCATCATTTATAGTATATTTCAATCTTTATTGAGGAATTTTACTCTTCATTAGGATATAGGAATAAAAACCTGAAGTGTTAGCAATTACTAATTTGAGATGAAATAACCAACCTGAAGCATTGCATTGTAAATGCAGATGATCACAGCCATTAAGAACAATGCCTCTTTTTATGATGTGATTCACAGATTTTTAATGCTTTCTCACCATCACAATTGTCATGCATTTGTTTATAAGACACGTTTCAAACAAATGTAGAATCATACTAAGAATTGCAACATTAAGAGAGGCTCTTAGTCTGCTATGGCTCCACACAAATGAAGCTGAAATTTGATATTAAAGCTTGTAATGCAAAGAAAAGTAACTAAAGGAGTGTATTGCAAGACGTTATGGTTGAAAAGATATATTAAGAGTGCAAAGTGTTCATGCTTAAGTTATGTTTTCATACGCTGCATGTATGCACACACACACACACACACACACACACACACACGCACACACACACACGCGCACACACACACACACACACACACACACACACACACACACACACACACACACACACACACACACACACACACACACACACACACACACACACACACACACACACACACACACACACACACACACACTATTATCTAACTAACTTTTCACGAGGCGTGACTCTCCATAATTGCAACAGTTGCATTTTATAACAAACAAATAAGTCATTTAAAAAAAAAAAAAAACTTGGGTCAACACTTGTGCGTTGATATTATGTATTTGTGTTACTATAGCAATATGTTTTTATTTCCTATTCATTTTTAATACATTATATTATTTTTCATTGATGATGGAAAACATGTACTTAATTTAAATATATGTTCATGTATGTAAATACATATTCCATTTGAAAAACATACCTGTTCTTAACAGGCCCATTGAAGCTTGGGTCAAACTTGCGTGGTTCACCTGAAAGACAAAAATGTAATGTATGATCAATCATTATTAGGAACTTAAATGGAGAAAGCATATATAATAAAAAAAAAAATATGATAGAAAAAAGGGAAACTAAATGTTTACAGGAGATATTTCATTACATAATACGCTGTAAAGCAGTGGTTACCAACCATTTTTAAATCGTGACCCCAAAGAGTTTTCCTAGATTTAGTTTGTCATCATGTTGTCTTGTTATACTGTGTAACATATGAAGAATATCCAGGATTAGTTTACAAAATGACAAGATGCATTATCTCAGATAATTTTACACTGTATTTTTTTTTCTTTCTCTTTCTTATTTTCTTTACCCTGTTTTGTATTTGAACTACATTTATTTTTGAGAAATTGAAAGTATTGGATGTTTAATATTGTAAGTTGTGTTTTAATTTGAAAATAAATAATAGTTTAAAATTTAAATATATTTTAATCAGTAATAATTTCTAACCTAATCCAGGCGACAGCAAGGTTGAAAAACACTGCTGTGAACTATCTTTTCAACTGGTGAGGTCAGGTAGTAAAATGGTCTTTTCACAGAGTGGGCTACAAGTTTCCAAGCAAAGGCAATAAATCATTGAACAACTCATAATCCAAACATTTTATCTGGGTCATTGTGAGGATTCTCCCGGCATAGTAACCATACTGAGCCACACATACAGCAACCATTAGTCACCCATGACGATAACTCTTGACCGTGCACTTTTACAGGTGTGACAGCAACATATTTTCATTTATCAGTGTCTGCCCCTTTCAACCAACAATATCTCTATTTCCCTTTAAACCAAATGTGACGTGTAGCTGAAGTAACCCTGCTAAGATACGCGCACCTAAGTCGGTGATACAAGCACATGGAACTATGTTTAAACATGCTGTTATAATTGTGTGTACCTGAGTTTTAATATCAGCACATCTTTCTCTTCTTATTAATAAGTTTAATGCCATTAGCAAATTCAAAAGATTTGTCCTTGTAACCCAACTTTGTCTGATTTAGCTGTGCCGTTGTCCCACATAAAGGTCCAAAAATGGGTTAAAAACATCAAATAGCAATTTGGCAGCAGGAATAAGATACAATCTTTCATTACTAAAGTCATAATTAGTTTAGTTCCTTTTGGTGTTGCTCCACGTGTGTGTGTGTGTGTGTGTGTGTGTGTGTGTGCGCGCGCCTCTCCGGTCTCAGTATGTCCCTGCAGAAAGGTTACATTAGCATTTTCAGTGAAACAGCAGGACAAAAACACATGAACTACCCGACTGTTAATTAATACCTTTAAAAAAACACACACATTTTTAAAAAAGCTTTAGGGCCACAATTTGTCAATAAACTTGGACACCAATGAACCAAAAAAATAACTGAATTAATTTTCCTTTTTATATTTTACTGGCGAGTATTAATCCATCATCTTGTCTCTTAGTTCCATTTGTAACTCTTGAATCTGCATAATTCCTTATACACAGGGCGGGTGTAATTGTGATTGTTTCAGTTCTTGTGGAAGAGCTTTTAACACTTTGTGTGAAATTCAATAGAGGATAAAGCCTCTTAAATCTGGTTTTATAACCATCTGTTTTGTTGTCAGGTAAAGTCATTTCTTTTGTTAAAGTTGTAGGTCTAAAAGTGGGGGATGCTCTGGGCTGCATGTCAGAATTCCTCATCCAAGGGCATAATGTCACGAGACCAGGTGCTCACTGCAGCATTTACACAACAATGGTTTTGACTATGAGAGGATCCTGCTATGTGTGAAGGCCAAAGTGTTCCCAAAGGTGCAAAGGGCATTTATACATAACAGGTGGATCAATATGATCGAGCTGACCTAAGAATATATTTCTCTTATTATAAGCAAAACTGCAAGAATTATAACATAACCTAACCGCTAGAGCGGACATGGGCTCATCTGTAAACAGTCACATTTACTGGTTCCATAAACAGGAAGATATTCAAATTCTGATGTAGCTAGTTATGATTTACAGTCTGCATAAACAAAACTGATTCATGACATAACCTAACCGCTAGAGTGAACATGGGCTCGTCTGTGAACGGTCACATTTACAGACCTTGGAGTCGCTGTTAGCTTACCAATAAACGGGAGAGATTCGTCACCTGTACAATAAGTGTTGACTAGGTCACTGGGAGGAGGCCCAAGGCCAAGACAGGCTGACTTGATAATAATGTATCATGTTTTTCTGCAGTCAGTGCCTTCTCCTCGCCTTTCTCTCTCTTCTCTGTTTCAGGTGTTGTGAAGCTGATGATGGCAGTTCCTGATCTGTGGTTCACGGCTCAACTAGTCTGGGACACTCTGATGTTCTATCTCTCTATCCTGTTCTGTTGGTCTTTCTGTCCACTAACCCCAACCAGTCAACGCAGATGGCTGCCACCTCTGAACCTGGTTCTGCTGGAGATTTCTTCCTGTTAAATGGGAGTTGTTTTTCCCACTGTCACTAAATGCTTGTTCATGTGGATATAGTTGGGTTTTTGATTTCTTATTATGAATTTTATATTTTGATAAGTGCACTGAGATGACTTTGTTGAAAATTGTGCTATACAAATAAAGTTGAATTAAATTGAATTGTAGGCTCTTTAATAATCTGTGTGAAATTTGAACCATCGAACATGTTATGTTCCATGAGAGTACAAGGATCAGTCCAATTTAAATTGAAGTGCCCCAATAGCATAATTTCTGATGAGTCACCAAGTGATAAAACAGTGGCTAAGATGTTTCTAACAGACTAACTGGGAGATGTTGGTGGGCGATATATATTGGCAGTTATTCATTGCTTATTTGCATGAAGAATAACCTTAACAAAGGTACATTGGAGATACATTGGATGGCCAAAAGACACAAAACTAAATTCAATAAGTCTGATGGTAGTTCTTAGTTTGGAGGTCTAGATTTGTTGTTTTAGCAAATTGATATTGTGATGCACAACTTTTATTTGGTGCTTTACTTCTGACCTTGAATCAAAGTGTACATCTTTTGTACTGTGTAAATATTTCAAATTCCTTCTGTTCATTTTTTTAATGTTGTATTTTAGTGTACTATGTGTTTTTATGAGGCTGCATTTGTCAGCCGGGGGACTAAAGATGGAAATCAGCTATTGCTATCATCTTGCACGTGTACATGTTTATGTTTATTTATGTGTACGGTCCCTTTTATGAATAAATAAATATATAATAGAATAGAGAATATAATGCCTTTATTGTCACTGTACACATGTACGATGAGATTTTAAAAGCCAACTCCAGTAACAGTGCAAAAACAGTGTATGGAATAAATATTTTAGGGCCCTATAAAATCTGTTTTATTTTTTTCCAAATTCCTTTTTTCCACTTTAATTTTTTAAATTCCATTTTTTTAGAAATATTTCTCATTTTTTTAAAGACAACATTAGTTTTTAACTCCTGTGAGGAAACAAAATAAATAATATTAAATAAATAAACTCATAATTAAACAAAAATGTATGTCAAAAATAAAGTACACACAAATAAAAGGTAGATATAAGTTGTAGTGACATGTATTATTCTGACTTCTCCTTTTTAATTATTTATTTGTCATATAAAGATGTATGAGAACAGCATTAATGTCACCTGATTTCCTCTCAGGGATCAATGGTTTACTGAATCTGATCAGGTTTATTAATTAAGTTCAGATCAATTTAGTTTAGTTATCTTCTGTGTCATGTGGAATTTGACATTGACTAGATGTTGCACTTTGTTACTATTGTCCCCCATAGTCAGGACAAAAGTAACACCATGCAATACACTGAAGTTAAAAAAACAAAAGAAAATAAAACTTATTTTTTAGGAAAACAACAAAACAATGTTCTGGCTAATAAGCCATGCACTCTCTAAATAGAAAAAAATATTACATTTTTCATTGCTAATTAAAAAAAAAAAATCATTGTGACTCTAATAACGTTGCTCCAACGGACTTTTAATTTGTAAACCGAAAGTTTCCACTGAAATGGTTGCACTTGAGGTAGCTTGCTGACTGTGAATGTGAACCTACGAGACAGACAAAAAGCTGGAATAAAAAGAACTAAATTACAACATGGACTGAGTTATTCTTAGTTAGCCAGATACAACGGTTCTGTGCACCACAGTGACGGCGTTTCATGCCGATTTTGTCCATTTCCGCGTTTAAACGTTTTTATTGGTCGATTCCGTGACTCTGTCCGCGATTCCGTTAACGCGGATTTTATAGGGCCTTACATTACATACAATATAAACATAGAACATAAAGTAATAGTACAGATATCTTTTTTTAAAATTCATTTTTTGCTCGATATCAGTTCTAACCACGCTGAATAATAACACCTTAATTTATCACATACAAGGATTAAAACATTAATCTAGAGATCATTTCAATCATGTACCGGTTTATTACCTTATAACCATTTCATCATAATCAGCAGAATTTACAGTATACAATGTTTTTCTCAATGAAAACCTTTGATTAATTATTTTTTATCTACAAAACACCCAACACTCCTAGATTGTGATTGGATGCTCTGACAACCTTGAGTTTGGACAGCTGATATCACACATTACGTGCTATTGGCTGTCCAATAAGACGCCCAACAGGCAGTACGGCTTACAAATCATTACTAATTATATAAGAGCGTCAATACAATTCGACAGACAGAAGTCAGAAGCGCAGTGTGCAGTGCTCGCCTAATCTTGAATAGCTTTTTTCTGTAGGGATTCATTCCTCTTCACCTTACTCTGAAACGTGCTCACTTCTGAGGCTAATTTTAGCTTTAGCTGCTGCTGCCTGTTGTCTCTAGAAGAGTTTGGCTACTTCCACTTGGCTGATGCCTCACTCTGATCCACAAAACACATTTCAGTAGGGGTTGAGGGAGCGTGGAAATCTAGCCACCAGCTGTTTAGCAAACACTCCAGGGGATAAAACTAGGGGACGAGATGTGTGCTGCTGGATGTAAATGGAATGTATGAATGTTAGTGTTGAAAAACGTTTGGAAAAAGCCTGGCAGGCAATCTACAATGGGACGGATAGAGTCATGTTAGCTCCAATAACTGCTCATCTGCTCTATTGACGGAGCATTAGATAATACCACTCTGCAGCGTGAGGGAGAGTTTTAGACCGAACACAACCATTACAGTGGTAATCAAAACCTCTGAGGCAAAAAGAGGAATTTTAGTTTTGGACCACAAGAAAAGGCTTTTTCAGTCATTTTTGCTATCCAGTCATTAGCACATTCCATGACAGTCTGTGATAGAAGACATCTTAATGGAATCATTCACCAAGATAAAGACATGAGATCCTGAACACCACAGACAAGATACAAAACATGTCAAATATGAATCGAAAAGTAGGCATTGTTTCAAAGCTCTCAGAGAAAAACACAACGATAATATCTAGGTTTCAAACATCTGTTACCTGTCAGACACACTTTATTGTATTTACTAAGAGAAAAACAATATATACGTATATAAAAGTTTGACAGCTTGTGTTGAAAGACAACAGACCCTTGAAGAGATTATGTCACATAAACAACAAGAGCACTCAGAGAGCATAATCCTTTAAAATATCCTGACTCAAAAATTCCTTCTTCTTTTCGACATTGTGTACCAGCCTACCAAATTTCATTTAGATCCAGTAGGAACTTTTGGAGATATCCTGCTAACAAACATCTATATTAATAGATGGACGGACGCCAGTGAAAACATTACCTAAGGACACTGATTGTATGGTTAAGTAGTGTTTAAGTGTACAAGTAGTGCTTTTTGAGGGGACTTAGTCTTAGTTCGTAGATCTTTACATGCACAGCTGCACTGAGGGAGTCAACGAGAGGACACTGGAGATAACAACATTTTTGGATCAGACAAACGTTGAGAAAAAGGCCAAATGGGATCTCCACCCTGCCAGTATCTTATCAGGGGAAGACCAGCCACCCCCACCTTTCTGAACGGTTGATGAAACACAATAAAAAGGATGGAGTCAGATGGTTCAAGGTCTCATCGTTCCTGGTCTTCCCTGTGATATCACCTCACTCCACGGGACATTCCCAATTTTGTTCAGAATTAAAGTCCTGCTGTGTAAACCCAAAAATCTACATCTGCCATTGACTGGCCACAACTTTCAGTCCGTGGAAACACCTGAAATGTGTTCGGAAGTCACTTTGGCATAGTTTTGGGGGCAAACACAAGAAATCACAGGAAGAATTAAGTAAAAACACTTCTATGCATCCATCTACTAGCAGTGTGACGATATCTCGATACGGCAATATATCACGATAGTTTTTCGCACGATCGATTATGGATATGCTCGCGCTAAGTATTGATTTTTTTTTTTAATTAAAAAAATGTTTTTATTTTTTTTATTTACATTTTTCAAATTTTTTATTTTTATTTTTTCAAAACCTTTTCTGCTTTTTCACTAAGATGTGCAGGTAGGTCTTCACAACAATTTTGTTACTGTTTGTTGAAGGAACCAATATATTGTTTACTGGAATATTGCACTATAATGGTGTCACTGGTAAGAAAGACCCTATTTTTGTTTACAGAAATCACTATTGGAGATACTTATTTGTTTACATTTGTATGTTGACACTTATTTACAGAAATGTTGCACTAAAATAGTGTCACTGTTCATAAGACACTTTTTCAATTTATTGTCTTTCAGAGATATGAAACAAAAAATTGTATTTTTTCACTTAATCTTTTTTTTCTTGTTATGTCATAGATTATCGTAGATTGATTTCTGACCAATATATCGATAATCGCAGTATCGCCGTATCGTGAGATAATCGTTATCGTAAGCTTTGTATAACGTATCGTATCCTATCGTGAGGTACCCAGAGGTTACCAACCCTACCGTCTACAGAACTCGACATCCCAAAATGCAATGGGCAATACTTTTCAGAAAATCTCAATTTGTGTTTACAGTGAAGGCCAAAACAAACTTTCAAGTGGCAACATCATCCTTTTTCTTTTCTTTTTGGTGTAAACGATGTTGATTATCATTGATAGCTACTTTAAGTAGGTGAATATATGGTATAACCTTGACTTGAAAAGTTCCACCAGGATGTATCGTTTCTTAACACATTGATTATTATACAGATAACTTGAAAACAAAAAAGGGTAGAGAATGCTCAATCAGTGTCCATACTAAACTTTTAACACTATGATCTTATACATTCAGTATTTCATACATTTAGGGGTATGAGTTACAAAATATGCCCGTTGCCTGGACAAAAACGATAACATTTTAAGACAAATACTTTGACAGATCAATGCATCAATGTTATGTCTTTTAATTAAGAAAGTATTATGCCCTTTAATAATTACATTGTTTGATCGCAGCAGAGAAAAGACAAAAGCACGACAATTAACCTGAGATTGGGACATTCTGAAGTGGGGACACAAAACGTATGATGTATAATACAAAGTCTACATTAGTACAGAGCAGAGAGTGTATTTTACACAGTATTTCACATTATAACTCCTTCTGTTCTTTTGTCGCAACTATGCAGCAGAAGTTTGTAGTTTCCATAAACACTACAGTACACAGATATTCACACTCTCTCCACTGATATGAAACAGACTGAACACAACACCACAGGTGTTCTTCGTGGACCGGGTCCATTTGGGAATCATTTTTTATGTTGTTTCTCCCTTTTAAATATAGCGCAGTGTTGTGGGACCGCACTTCTGTTCTAGCTGTGTTGGGCTTAGAGGACTGTTAGATTAAACTACAAAATAAAAATAAGAGGAAAACAGAATTTAAAAATGCAGCATAATGATGTTGCTCTAAAGGATGGTCACAGGCTGTAAGTCTGACGGTTGCAATGTACAATATATTCATTCATATTTGATGAATACACTAGCTTCTGCTATTCCACTGAGAAAAGCAACATCAGTAATATAGCTTTGGGGTTTTTGTGTTTTCCTCAAGTCCATATTTAAAAACTAGAAATGTTCAGATTTTTCCTGTAACATCGGTCGGTTTCCAATGGCATGCTAGTAAGTAAGACTGGAGTAATAAAGGAGGGAGTAGTGCTGCTTCCATAGGATTATAAGGTGCCGAGTTAAAAGCGTGACGGGAAGAGAATCGTTAAAATTTTATACTTGAATCAGTAAACATGAACACATTGAGGTCACACAGGGCCACACAGTCACACTCTCGTTTCACCAATTTGAGCTTCCTCACAGAAAAAATGCATCTATTTTTGTATTAAAAAAAAAGGAAACAGCAAAACTGTATTTTAAAATTCTTAAAGGAATCATAACCCTATAGATCACGTGTCAAACTCAAGGCCCGGGGAGCATATCCGGCCCTTTAAAGCATCCAATTCGGCCCGCAGGAGAAAGTAAAAACTTTCTCCTGCGGATGAAACATGAACCACTGTGTAATGGGCTAGCAATTTTCCAATGCTTATATCACATGATGGCATTCATTTATAAACGCAAGTTGTTGAAATAATATTTTAATTTTTCCAAAATCATGCACTTATCCTCCGAATGTTCCACAAAATTACGCCAAATTAATTAGAAACTGGTCACAACATCAAGTTAATTTAAATGTAGATTGTGCAGGGACAGATATCTTAATGTTTGGATATTGTCGGTACCTTATATACTTAACATGTCATTTATACCTGGAAATGTAAACTAGCACAAACTTGTGTCAAAAAGACTACCGTAGTTTCCCTCACCTATAGGCCCAATTTGTGGCCCAATTAGATCAAACAGCTCTGTATTTGGCCCCTAAACTAACATGAGTTTGACACCCCTGCCCTAGAGGGTTTACCTCATTTAATATCATTAAAGTTTAGGAGAGAACTACACGTGAGTCGTCACCATGTAATAGCAGCCCAGCGTTTTCTGCCCATCTTCTACTGCCACTCAGTATCCAGAAACAACCTCCTTCATCCCCTCTTCCCTCCTCTCACTGGGGACAAGAGTACAACCTTCAAAGTCCTTGTCTTTTGATTGAGACAAGGCAAAAAAACATCCCTGTCTCTTGTTTAGGTTTACTTAAGTCAATCCCTTGGGTTGTGCTAAGCTATTAGGAGAAAGACTTACTTGTGCCTTGCATGCGTTAGCCCCCAAGAGTACAACCATAATTTTTGTGCATCTTTACAAAGAAAAGTAACGACAAAGTGATTGCAGACATCCCTTAAAATTCAGAAAATTGTGGGATTTGCCTTGGGACTCAAACCCCCAAGAGATGAGTCAGCAACCAAATATCAAATGTTGACAGCTCGGTCGGCTGCTCTGAGCAGAAATGTGACAGTATTGTGACTAAGGCTTTGTGACCTTGGATACTCCCTAAAGAGCTGATGTGTATTAAAGCATTTAACATGTGATATTAAAGGTTTATAGTCCTTTTTTGAATAAAGAATTGATTCCACAAAGATGCATATGTGTAAACTATAGGTTAAACAAGAGGCCCTGTTTAAGCAATAACACCATGTCTAATTTCACAAGAATTTGGGTGTATTATGGTGAGGTTGGAAACAACATGCCTTTAGACTTTGCGTCTACAAAATTCCTCTTTGACTAATACATCTTAAGACTCTGTAGGTACCCAAGCTGATACTAACGAGATGTGTACATCTTTTGGGGCAATGATAATGTTGACACAGGTGTTATTTGTGATTCTGAAACTTGGGAAACCTTGAATGATTACAGATGTAATACTTGTTTTCCACAAGTCTGTGTATTACTGTGCCTGTTGGGGGGTGACAGGCTCAAATTCCCGTCTTCCGTTTCCATTTGATTGATAGACTATTTCCCTTATGTTGGTACCCAGAACTGAGTTACCTCCTTATATGGCGATGAGCTAAGGTTAAAGACATACCCCAAAGATATATACGTTCGTTTTCCTGCTACGAGCTCAGAGTTTGCAATGATCCGGCCCGCAACTCTCAGCAGGTCACATTTTTGTTACTTAGAAACAAAGGTAACACTTTACAATAAGGGTTCCTTAATTAACGTTAGTGAATGCATTATTAAGCATTAATAATATGTTATTAATTTTTGTATTGTCTGCTCTGCTGTATCTGTCATTTTATGTAAGTTGAGGACCCCCTCGAAAACGAGATGTTCCATCTCAAGGGGCATATCCTCCAATAAATAAATTTGAAATTTGGTATTAATCATTAAAATGTATTACTTGAATGAACTAACCTATCAGTTAATGCATTCACTTAATAAGCAGCTAATTATTGACTACTGCACAGAGTTAATTAAAACATTATCAAGCATTATTAAACATTGTATATTGTAATTAGTTATCCTTATGGAAGCACTGCTTATTATTAATTCATATATTAGTAAAAGTTTAAAAAAAGAAGTTACCAAAACGAATGGATTTTAATATCCTAATACATGTACAGTATCAATATTTACTGAAAAGTCAACACAATGACAAAAAATATGACCACAAGCACACAACAGTTCAGATATAGCTATTGTCAGAGTTTTGTTTTTGGAACAATTGTGGTCAAAATATGGAATTTTCAGCAAAATGAATGATTTTTTTTCAGTGTTCATTTAATGTGTTTTTTGATTCAAGCTCGAGTTTAATTCAAGGACAATAATTAATAATTCACTATTTCTAATATTACAGGTGTATAACTATTGATAATATTTACAGCCTTGGTGACATAAAACATCTACATAAGAAGTAAATAACATCATAAAATAATTAATTGACTGTAATTAACATTATTATTATTATTATTATTATTATTATTATTATTATGTGCCAATACCTAAATGTTTATGATTAAAACATTTTCAATGGAAATGCCTTTATAACGGCTGGAAAAAAACGATATTTTAAAGTAAAAAGATGGCTTACCCTACAACTAATTAAGAATTTTAATGTTTTGTTGTTGTTCAATGTACTGTAATTCTACCGTTACCATAAAGAAACAGTGTTCTCCAACACAATAAAATAATCATATGGATATGAGACTCTTAGTCTTCTGAATCTGTTTCAAAAAAGAAATGTTCTAATTTGTCTGTAATTCCACAATGATCTCTGAATTACAATAAATCATTGAGATAGCTGGTGCAGCATTTTTGTTGCACACTGATCAAGGGCAAATGTTTTAATCACTAAGAACCTCCTAGACATCCATGAGGTATGCACACTTTGCTGAAGTAAATGATTAAAGGCATCATTAAAAATACACCAAATCCATGGCGTGCAGTGTGTCTAAATCAGGAACTCTCAAGTAGTCTGCTTCACGTCTCACTCCTTGCTCTGTTAAAAGCTCCCATGTTGCGACCCAAATAAAAGTGACTCAGTGTCCCACTTTTTGTGCCCTGACCCATTCGTTTAGAAACTCTGGGTTTGAAGCACTGAGACAGCACATTGCTCTTTTTCTTTCAGGACAAGATCATATTTTTTTTAAAAGATGCTACCGCTGATATTTTTTCATACATAAAATGGTGTATAGTGTACGCCTCATTGATCAAGAAATTGAAGAAAATAAAGATGTAAAAGGGTGAAATTGCTGCTTGAAAGTTTGTTTGTATCTCAACCGTAAACACTTTGTTTGATGATTTTTTCACGCATTGCATTGTGGGATGTGGCGTTGCAGAGATGCGTGCACAGAAGTGTTTTTACTTCATTCTTATATATCCCGTGGATTATTGGGAACACAATAGAACAAAAACGTGTCAAGCGAATCACTGTTGGAAAAAAACAAGTTACTGTTTCATTAAGACATGAAACATTTAGTTTGGAGTTTGCAGATTCTTTGTGATTGTGTGGGCTTTCTTTGTACCATGGCTTACTCCACTGTTCCATACCATATGCGTTAGATTCATTAGTTGTCCAGTGTCCTGTGTATCCCACCTTGTAGGGCTGGTCGGTAAACCGGTTCATACTTCATACCGAATACTGGTATATATTTTCGTTATGAATTCTTAATATACCGCCGTAGCGGTGTATTTGACAACTTTCGGAACCTACGCTGCGCCGCGTTTCTAACCAGACCCTTTTCAACGTTGCACTTCTAAATAGGAAGGTAAACAGTAGCGCTCTGGTGTTAGTTGCGGTGTTAATCATATGTGTAAATGGATAAGAAAGACACAATTGAAAGCTCTAAAGCTACATGTGAGCATGTGCCTGCGTCGTGCACATGCCTCTGCTACAGGAGAACAACACTCACAGATACGGAGGCACGGTTAGCTTAGCATGTCGGCAGTAATACACAAAAAAAGAGGGCAAAGGATCGCAATTTGTAATTCCTATTACGCGAAAATAAGTCCTGATAGCGCTGCAAACAAAACACTACCTTATTCACCATAAGAAACCACCACAACACTGAGTATGCAGCATTTAAAGCTAGAAATCAAGCTAATGCTAAAGCTCTAGCGAAGCAAAGAGCCATTGGGCTGCTGTTGAAAACTTGTATTACTACTAGTGTGGAATTATTCTACATTATTCACTCATCATGACAGTAAAATAGACCATCTTAAGTCAATCTACTGCAGTAATTCCTCTCTCAACCAGTAGAAAATGCTGTGAACACCTGAATATGCATGAAAAAAATGTAAAAAAAAACAAATACCGTCATATACAGTAATACACCGTCAAACCGTTAGAAATTTGAAAGATACCGTAATATACATTTTTGGTCATATCGCCCAGCCCTACCACCTTGTATCCGATGTCAGCTTTATGTTACCAACTGTCGCGTCACAATGCCAATTAGATACATATTATTCACGTAATCATTACCAACACTTAAACTGGCTAAAAATAATTACAGGTTCTAAATGTAGTGTATGTACATTTTCTTTTAGTGTTTTGGTCATAACCAAGCAATCAGATTTCTTATGTTATGTTAAAAAATAAGACAAAATGAACTTACTTGAATTAATCAGATTTCTTGCCACAGTCAGCAATATTTGTTAAATACAACGTGGGAGCAAATGTGTGTCCGACAATGATCGTCTCTGAGGATATGTTAGCACTGTGTATCCTGTCTGCTGAACTGAGTCAGCTGGATCAGTGCTCTGGATCAGGCTCAGTGAGTTTGGAAGATTCATAAATCACTTTCAAGGTTCAGATCTAAACCAATTAGAAAAAAATCATGTTGCCTTGAACAAAGCCTTTCTCCAGCAAAAGGTTTTTACAGAGTTGAACATAAACCAAAGTATTGCTCTGCAGATTTAAATCTCAAATATGTTTTACTATATATATATATATATATATATATATATATATATATATATATATATATATATATATATACAAAAAGGTAAAAAATCTGATTCAAATTGTATTTGTTAACAGGCAATATTAATCAGTGAACACAGTTTGCAAAGTTTTATACAGATCTTTGTTCTGTTACTGATTTGTTCAGTTTTACTGTATACGCACATTTGTGATAGTGACAGCTAAGAAAGCCACAAAGTAAATTTGTTTGCTAAATAATAGTAAAAGTAATTATTTTAAATATAAACAGCGTTTTGCTCAGTCTCAGCATTTCCTCAATAATAGTAAATAATAGTCTTCAATAAAGCTGCTCATGCAAAAAAAAATTATTATTAATGCTTTATATACAGTCAAGGGAACTCATAACTAGATTGTTACAATATATATACCGTGCAATATTCCGTTACACGATGTATAAATATATAAAATATTGTAATATTAAAATGTCACATGATGTACGTTGAGGGTACGAACGGTATCACAAGAATGGGGAGGGGGTGCACGATTAAAAAAAAATCCACAGAATAATCTTTTATATTTCTATTGAGTTATAAAATTCATACCCAGAGTAAAGCCGTTATCGTCTATTGCATCGTATGATGAACTTAGGTTATGAGTCCAACCCTACCAGTTAATTATGACCTACAAAGCTACTTTTGTGACAGACTGAGCATTTTAGCATTACAAGTAAAAACCCAGCGTAAACCTGGCTCAAAATTAGGAACCTTATACAACAGAGTAGCATAGAAAAGGCCTTTCAAACTCAACGCAGATCAAAACAATAATGAGAGCAAGCAAAGCTCAGCTCTGTATTTTTTAATTCATGTGTCCAGCTCCAGTTTCCTCAACTGAAATAAGTATTAGTAACTAATAGGATAATACTGTAGGTGGTGACAAAGTAAGCAATGTAAAATATATCAAAATGTCATTATAAGAAATAAAAAACCCATACTTGTATATCGGTTCAATAGTTTGTGTTTCCCATTTAGAAAGAAGGTGAGTGGATTGTGGCATTAAAGGTAAATAAACAAGGATGGACAGCCATAACGGCCTACCTCACAGTGAACTTTACTTTCTATTGTCACGCAAATTAAATGTGGGAAGCTTTTGAGAATGCAAACAACAGAAAAGTTAATTGTTTATTCGTAATGGTAAGAACTACAGAAATAACCAAGTAGCAGACTTGGGCACAAAGAGGAATCTAACTGGATCCAGTGTGTCACAGGTTCTGTTGTTTTAGTGTTATTTTGGAAAATGTATATTTGCTGCTATAATTCCTCTGAGAAGGCTGAATGAGGTGAGGCAATACAAGAATGTTAGTATATTCGTATCCACTGTAAACATTGTAGTGAGCATATATTTCACCATGTACACATTTTTCACTTAACCTGTCACGTCAGTTTCATTCACTGGCATCAACATGGATGTGAAAACAGACCTGGAAGCAGTGAGGAACAGCTATGTTTGACAGGTAACAGTTTGGATTGAAGTCATGAGGTCAGACCAGGTCAGGATGTGGGAGGAAAACAGAAAGGAGGAGGAAAAGCTTTTCCCACCAGTGACTGTCAGGAGAGCAGCTGAGAAAGAAGGTCAACTATATCTTTCTAGATATCAAACATTTATCCAACATGGAAATTTAATTAAAACCTAGAACTTGACAACCAATCATAAGATGTGGTTAATGTGACATGCGTTGCTTCTTCTCATCCTTCACAATTGCTTATACCGTCATTGTGGGTGCGAAACCCAACAGAGTTGACTCAGGTGCAAGGCAGGGTGAAACCGGGACAGATGATAGTCTGTTACTAGGCTGACACACAAAGACTGACAGAAAGCAAAGCAGTCCTAAAGGAGTGTGAAACTGAGTTTAGAATTTCATTTAATCTCTTCAATGTAATTGCTGTAATGATAACACTAATTGATAATCTAATCTGACTGTAAACCAATGTCAAATGATATTTTCAAAGACAATTAGAGGGTGATTTAACGCAGTGGTTCTTGGAGCATCCATGTTGGCCCGCAGGTCAAAGAAAAATGACAGAGAAAACATGAATCATTGTGTAAATGAAACTCAACAATATTTGCAGGGGCTCACAGTTTTCCCAATGCTAATATCGCATGATTGCAGTCATTTTAATGTTAAACAGTTCAAATTTTTATAAAATTCTTTAATTTTCCTCAAATTGTTACATTTATTTCCTTTAATTAAATACAAATTGTCACGAAATCGAGGAAATATAAAGCTAAGAGCCTGTCGGGACAGATATATATCATCTATTGCTTGGATATGGTCGGTTCCTTACATATTTTGTATTTAATGTATACGTAAAAGTGTAAACTTGGGCACAATAATGTTGAAATTATTAATTTTCCCGCATAAAATCTGTGGCCCACTTGAGATCAAACTGCTCCTTATTTGGCCCCTGAACTAAAATGAGTGAGACACCCCCGGTCTAGGATGACTGATTTCGAATGTAGCCTGTCATTGTGTATATATATATATTTAGAGGAAAATATCTGAAGCACGAGTGTTTTTTTTTTTTTTTTTTTTACAACTGTTGTCTTAGATCTTGGCCTGACATACAATACATGCTGCAACACTCAAAGCTCATTGGAAAGAGTTGTGTTTGTATTTATTTTATCATAATAACCAATCATTTACGGAGAGAGCGTCTTAAACTTACAGGAGTTTGGCTTGGAACAATAAAGAGGTCTCACAAAATCTTGTGCAAAATCAGTTTCACAGAAAACATAAACTGTTTCTATTATTTATTTAAGACCAACTAATCATATATTCATGGTATCATAATGAAAGCCAAACTAGTCCTGCTGACATCAGATGGATGGCAAGTTCAATTACAGGCAGAACAATTAACTACTTTTCCCTAATTAAAGGGATCCTCCACTGTTTTTACAAATGTGGTTTAAAACCTTTGATAAGTCCTTATTAGAAGACCTATGCCTAACGCATTATCACGGATTTTGTTTATCAAATTTCGGTAAACAAAAGAGGTTTTCATCGACTTTCTTAACTTTTACTGATTTTTAGAGAAACCCAAAGCAGCACAAGTTTTCATTTTGACTGAAAAAGGTGCTAAATAATTCTGATTGCCTTCACTTCCTATACACCTTTTCGCGTGACGTCAGCACTTGACCTAGCAACGTGCACCGCCATTTTAAGAGGGGTATGCTTTTGCTTGACAACCGCCATTGGCCGCTAACAACACAGTGGAGATCTTGCAGTCTGGCAGATTTTTATCGTAGAATGCCCAAATCCTGCGTCGTATCTGGCTGAACGAAAAGACATTTTACAGAAATGATCCAAGCACTGAGGCAAACGAATGATGATGGAACTACATGGAGCCCAAAATCAAAGTGGTCACATGTTTGCAGTAGACATTTCATTAATGGTAGTTTGTGTATTTTGGGGATCTAATTTCTTCCTGACTGATTTTATGGCATTGATTATGAATTAGCCCACATTTAAATTGTAATTTATTCAGTAATGACTGAAATGTATTTTGGGGATCTAATTTCTTCCTAACTGATTTTATGGCATTGATTATGAATTAGCCCACATTTAAATTGTAATTTATTCAGTAATGACTGAAATGTCTATAGCTCGTTAGCTAGCTAGGGCTAGGCCTACCTAGAGGACTTTCATGCCGGGTTTACACCTAACTATGATGCTCTATGAATAAAATTTTTGCCGTCATTCTCGACATTCCTAAGGTCACTTAACGAATTGGAATAAAGTTCTGAACAGAGCGTGTTGGTTGTTGGCATTCACGTGAGTCGTGCCATTAATCTTAACGCATGGTCACAGGCAAGGGCGGACTGGCATACGGGGACACCTGGGTTTTCCCCGGTGGGCCCGGACGCCGGATCAGGCTATGAGAAAGAGAAAAGGAAAGGGAGAATAAACATACCTGTCAAGAATCCCGTTTCGGCTGGGAAACGCCCATATGTTACTCCTATTTCCCGCCATTGTCCCGCATTAGTATTTTCCCATAAATATCCCGTATTTTAATGTAATAATAATTAAAAGATTAATAAATAAAAACATTCCTCTGCCTCTCTAAACTGAATGCTGTCAATAGCCTTGCGAGAACTTCCACCTGAAATGGCCCGAGTGGCAGTTCTCACGAGATAAGTGCAGACAGCAGCAACAAACCAGAAAACAACTCAGAAGAGATGCATGGATGTAATAACATTCCGGCAAAAAAAAAAAAAACAAAGGAGTCGTGTAAATCAACCAGATGTCACTTTTCTTCATATCGGTGCTTGGCCTTTAGCTCTAATCTGACATTGAATAAAACCTTTGTGTTGTCCGCGGTAAATAGCGGTTGCCAAGCAAAAGCATACCCCCCTTAAAATGGCGGCGGGCGTTGCTAGGTCAAGTTTCACAGATGCTGATGTCACTGCGAAAAGGTGTATTTAACTCAATGGACTGAAAGGGGCGTTTCGCTTCTTCAATTATGTCATTTCAACATGGGCTCAGGGTAAAGTAGTCCCAGTTTTAAAAGTTAATAAAACAAATATAGTGCAAAATAATGTGTTTTGTTAGTCATAGATCTTCTAATTAGGACATTTCAAAGATTTTAAGCCACATTTGTAAAAACAGTGGAGGATCCCTTTAGGAGAAAATCATACCAAATTTGAGAATCATATTTGGACCTTAATTCTATGAAGCAACAAATCTAATCACTAAACCAGTGTTCGTAAAACACTCCTAATCAAATCACTTCACTTGTGTTTCCACACAAAGACTCTGCTGTCATCCGCTCTGTGTGGCATCTGGTGTCAATAGAGGATTAAACAGGTTTGATAAACAACATCATGTTTAACAAATGACCAGAAAATCTGCTTAAGGATTAAAAAACACCCACTGTTGTCGTGTCTCCCATTGTTTCTAATAATACTACAGTTGGCCTGATATACCAACCATGGGGTACGTGAGGATTCCAGACTAGGCAGCCCAAGGTGACAAAGAAAACAGGTAGACAAAGAACGACAAAGATGTTATTCTACCAAATCAAATCATGAGAAGATACAGAGATTTTCTTAGTGGGTGAATTTTGAACTCTGTTTTTCTGGCAAAAACAATATATTTTACACAAAGAAATCCTCCTATAAAGAAGAATGAATGAACCGCTGATGACAGCTGATGTCAGGAGGACACAAAGAAACTTACATGACATCATCTTGGAATCAGGGAAAGTCATAGATATTTTCCAGTCTTTACTATTTATTTACCAGTGAAATAAACCAGTAAAAAAACAGTGGCAGTGCAGGGTTAAAATGATAACCAAGGAAGACTTGTGTAATGCTTTGACAATAGAGTGAGGATGGGAAATGTGTCACTATTTGTTATGAAGGATATATTGAGCTCCTGTGGTGAGGAGAGGTAAACAATACAAGACAAAGAAATTGATGAGATTTTTTTTTTTCCGTTTTTTTTTTTTTTTTTTAATTATACCTCATGTTTGCTTATTATTTATAAAGGTGTTAAAATTATGGCAAAGTGTGTTTTTTTTTTTTTAAAAAAAAAAAAAAAAAAAAAAACGAGATCAAAAATAACTCGTCATAATAGTTGGACAGCATCCATAAAAAAAACACACTAACTGTGCGTTAATGCGTAATTATGAGACCCGTCACAATGTCTATTGTTTTATTTACCAAATGACAATATAGACGTATTACCACACAGAGCAAGTCGTTCAAACCTCATTTAGACTCAGATGTGATAGCTTTCATTCCATTGCACAGTACAAAGGGAATTTATCCCGACGCTCACAACAAAGACGGACGGACTCACCATAGTAAGAGGAGAGGACGTCCGTTTTTCTAGCCATGGCACTTCGTAGGACAGACGCAGCTCCGTCGTCTGGGCTTTAAAGGCCGCATATGAGAGTCAGTGTGAAGCCGCCGCTAGTGTTGATGCTGGGCTGCAGATGAAGATAAAGCTCCGAGGGCTCCAGGCTCTGAGGATGCTTCGTCCACGCAGCAGCTGAGCGTCAGCCGTGTTTACAGCGCGACGTCATTAATTATTCCAACACGCTCTTAAAGGAGCCGCAGCAGCTGCTCCGCGTTTCCCGCTGAACCTTTGTCAGGAAGGAAAACAACAACAACAACAACAACAACAACAACAACAACAACAACAACAACAACAACAACAACAACAACAAATACCAGTGAGTTTAAAACCACGGATGGTGAAGCAGAATGTCTTGGCGTCCGCAGATGAAGCCCGTGTCTGCTTTAGTGTTCATCAATAATACATTAGCCTGTACTGCATCTTCTTTAGAGGCAGCAAAATTAGGGCAGTGAGGCGTCATTTGGAGAAACACTGACACCATTTGGTAGTTGTGCGGTATTGCACCTCATGTAAAAGTCAACACAAAGACAGAACAGACATCTAAAAAACAAAACAAATAAAAAGAGTGGTGGCTACATCAAGGTAGATTTGTGTTTTTATTATTCAATCAAATACAAAATTTTCAATCAAAAAATATTTACACTCAAAGAAAAAATGTGTTCAAATGCAATTATTTGGGTCTCAAAAATTTTATATGCATTTGACCACTTTTTTTCTTTTAACTTTGATTGAAAATATTTATTTTTGATTTAGGTAAACATTTTTGATTGAAAATTTGTTTTTGACTGAAGTGATTTTTTTGAATTTTTTGATTGAAAAGTTTTTTTTTTTTCTTTTGATTGAATAATAAAGACATTGGGTTATATCATGGTATATCCACACCCTACTTATATCTCTAGATTTATTAGAATACTAGCCAAAGTGTGTGTTAATTAACAATTTCACAAGAGTTTTTTAATTTATTATTTTGTAGGTCTTTTCTAGCACAGAAACATCAATGGCACAGGTGTCAAACTCAAGGCCCGGGGGCCAAATCCGGCCCTCCAGAGCATCCATTTTGGCCTGTGTCGTGTTTCCCCGGGTGATGATGTGGAGGATGAATAAGGATCGTAGATGAAACTAGCTTGCATAATAACACAAAGTTTATTAACACAAGCAGAATCAGAAGAACAGGGCTGAGGCAGAAGCCCTGTGAGAGCAGTTGGGGTCAGATTTACTCTGAAGAATCTTAGCCAAAAAAGGCCTATATGACTTGAGACCAACGGGAGGAGTCTAAGGCTTTAGCCTTAGAACAAAGAAAGAAAGCCACAAACTTTCACACCTCAACAAATGGAGGAAGTACCAACCTGGGAACAAGAAACTTTCAGGGTTCACAAATTAATCAACATCCAACAGTCGAGTTACAGAGATAACGGGCAGGGGGTCACAAATAAAGCCATCTGTTGACATCTTATACTCAGCTTGAAGTGAAGAGGTATATTGCATAGAATGAATAACACTTGTAGTTGACAATGGGTTATATGAATGAGAACATTCTGTTGGTTCTTGAATTATCTGAAGAGTGGCATTGAACAAACTATATTTGCAATCTAGATTTCTGCAAGAACCATTCCAATAATCCTACATTTGTGACTTTTCAAACAAATACATATTCTTTGATCTCATTTTGAGGGGGAAACAAACAGCTGGTATTCTTCCAACATCCTGAGTCACCTTTGGGGGTGATAAAATCCCCTGGGCTCCGCATGGGTTCGGAGCCCAGAGTTTGAAAACTTAGCAAGTAAACATTGATTGATTGTTTAATGTAACAAAGAGGTGAGAACAGGAACGAACCTGTTCTTTGATCCTACTGTTCCTTTGCTTGGCCAGGAAGGGGAAAGTGTCCCCCCTTGGTCCACATTTACACTTCACAGAGAGAGACAACCTTCTGTCTCCCATGCTGAGGCTAGTATAGTATTTCAGCCAAAGTTTAATTTAGATGATTTAATTCCTATCACATGTGAAACAGTCAATACACCTCACCTGCAGGAGAAAGCAAAAATGAAAGAGAAAACATGAATCATTGTGTAAATTACCAAATAATTCAGGTAAAAAATAATTCAGGTGTAAATTTGATACTGTATGTTCTACCATTAGAAATGAGTGCATTGTTTGTTTTTAATGAACAGCACAGACCTCTATAGACGGACACAATCAGCGCAACCTAATCATCAATAGTCCTTCGGTACAGGGACATGAATCCGTTTCTTTGTCGGGTTCAGTAATAAAGATAGATTACAGCATTTTGCTCGTTACATAATCATTAGGATACACAACAGATGCATTCAGATGATGTGCCTTTAAAGGTGGTTTGTTTATCACAATAGCTTTTGTCTGAGATTGTCTTTCATTTCAAACAGAACTGGTTCCCACCACATTCACTCATGCATGATTATTTCCAAAAATATCTATAGTTTTGAAATATATATATTTTTTTCTTACTGACTCTTTAAAGCTTTTTTCTGAACAGAATAATTCAGTGATACAGGGCAGCAGGAGGGCGCTACAAAGAAACAATGTGTGAGCACAAACTCTCTAGAGCCTGTTCTGTAATTTATTTTATTCTAAATGCTTATACTTTCTACTGTTTTTTTTTCCTGACCCTGTATTTACATTAATTATTTGTATCTTTTATCTTGTGTATGATCCTGTAATACAGAAATGATTTGAATGATAAAAACATAACTCCTCATCTCTTAAAAACAACTAAAATACTTCAGTATAAAACATTATATGCAAAAAATAAATAAAATAAAATGAAAACAATTCTGAGCAGAGCATGTCACGACACATCACAACTGTTTTATTAGTTTAAATATATAGCAGACAGGTGAAAGATACATTTATCTTGTTATTTGAAAGAAAATATTGTTATGCATTACTCAGGGGGAAAAAGGAGAAAAGATTAACTTGACATACAAATTACATGTTTTTTTTTTTTTTGTGTTTTAGATAAAGTCTTTGTCTCTATCATACAACATTCTGTGTAATTTCTTGTAAAACAAGTCGAACTTTAGCGACAGAGAAGTCAAGCAATTTGTTTTTCCTGGCAAAATTCTTAGTCGACAAACCAAACATAACGTTTTTTTTTTTCTTTCTTTTTTAGTAATGTATTTACCGGTAGTTAATTTTTCCAGTTATTTGTGTTGGATCGTCTTGAATCCCATTCCAGCTGCATGGGATAGACTCTTGATTATTTTCCTTATATTAAACTCAAGGTCCACAGGCCAAATTTGACACGTCATAATATATATAGCATCCATTAGTAAGAATTACAGTAGAAAAAAATTGCTTTATGGTAAAGCACTATAATTCAGTTTAAGACCAAATCTTTTGTTATTGAGCAGATGATCTGTACGTACAGTTTATACCCATACAATATCTGTTCTAGTAGATACAACATGTTTAAGTACAACACTGACGCTTAATAAAAATAAAAATAAAATTAGATTAATGCTTTACCTATTGCACACCACATCACATTAAAACAGTCAAATCTTCCCCACCCCTTCCATTGTCCTACCCTGACTCCCTCTTTCCTGCTCCCTTCCCCCTCACCTAGTTGTAACACTGCACTCTCTTTTTATATTCTCCCTTTAATAAAGTTTATCTTACCCTTCCTTAGAGAGGGCTGGTGATGGTCACAATTATGCAATAAAATAAATGAACTTCTTTAATTGCAATAATAAAAGATGCATTGATGATATGAAAAGTTTGCACTACATAAAGTGTTGACCTTCGACAGCATGTGCAGACAAGGTAAGAAAAATTAAAAAAAAAAAAAAAAAAATGAATGCAAGGATTCTTCTGGTTTGGCCTTCTTGAAACCACTAGTCAACGAAAACCCTTGAACTCCGTTGACATCCCTTCATATGTGAGGTGTATTGACTGTTTCACATGTGATAGAAATTAAATCATCTAAATTGAACTTTGACTGAGAAACTGTACTAGCCTCAGCATTGAGGTCAAAAGGTCTCCCTCCCTCTGTGAAGTGCAAATGTAGACCAAGGGGGGACACTTTCCCCTTCCTGGCCAAGCAAAGGAACAGTAGGATCAAAGAACAGGTTCGTTCCTGTTCTCACCTCTTTGTTACATTAAACAATCAATCAATGTTTACTTGCTAAGTTTTCAAACTCTGGGCTCCGAACCCATGCAGAGCCCAGGGGATTTTATCACCCCCAAAGGTAACTCAGGATGTTGGAAGAATACCAGCTGTTTGTTTCCCCCTCAAAATGAGATCAAAGAATATGTATTTGTTTGAAAAGTCACTAAAGAAGGATTATTGGAATGGTTCTTGCAGAAATCTAGATTGCAAATATAGTTTGTTCAATGCCACTCTTCAGATAATTCAAGAGCCAACAGAATGTTCTCATTCATATAACCCATTGTCAACTACAAGTGTTATTCATTCTATGCAATATACCTCTTCACTTCAAGCTGAGTATAAGATGTCAACAGATGGCTTTATTTGTGACCACCTGCCCGTTATCTCTGTAACTCGACTGTTGGATGTTGATTAATTTGTGAACCCTGAAAGTTTCTTGTTCCCAGGTTGGTACTTCCTCCATTTGTTGAGGTGTGAAAGTTTGTGGCTTTCTTTCTTTGTTCTAAGGCTAAAGCCTTAGACTCCTCCCGTTGGTCTCAAGTCATATTGGCCTTTTTTGGCTAAGATTCTTCAGAGTAAATCTGACCCCAACTGCTCTCACAGGGCCTCTGCCTCAGCCCTGTTCTTCTGATTCTGCTTGTGTTAATAAACTTTGTGTTATTATGCAAGCTAGTTTCATCTACGATCCTTATTCATCCTCCACATCATCACCCGGGGAAACACGACATATGTAAAATAGTGCAGCAGATGAATAAATGAACGGATTTGTCCCTGAAGATCTATTTTCTCTTACAGGATCTCATTCAGAACCTGATAAAAATGTACCTCAGTAATAAAAAGTGTGAGGTATTAAAAGCAAAACAGGAGTGGTTTAGGACCATGAGGAGCTAGAGTTGGATGAGGGCGTCCATGTAGAGCCTTAGAAAGGAAAGGAGGGTATAGTGGAGTCACTGGAGCGTGGACTGGTCTGTCTGATCCAGGCTGGGAATGAACGCATGCAGAGGATTCCCGACGCTCATTCCCAAAAACCGGTGACCAAAAGGAGAGAAGATGAAGCTGAAGATAAGAGTGGTAATTACAGACGATAACAACAGACTATATGAAAGCAATTTTCCTTTTTTCTTTTTTAATTATTAGAAGCTTTAGCGTCAACTATTTTTTATTCTGACTAACAGCCCTATAAATTATACATCTGTATGGAAGCTAATCCTGGTTATTTATTGCTGTTTGGTTGCGTATTGGGGGGTGGGTCATGTACTGAGAAGACCTCTGCTATTTTTACACCACTTGTGAAAAACATGTTGCTTAAAAGCACTGAGTACAGTGAGTCTCAGTCTAACAGCATTGTCCTCCTATATTGATTTCCCTAAAGGAAGTTCCTCTCTCATCAATTGATGTAGTGTTAATTATTGTCTCCCAGTGCCAAGGGGTGAGCGGCGTCATCGTCGTTACCATGGTTACCGGCTTTATGATGGTCTACAACAGCAGCTCTGGTCAAAGATTTCCCCCCACATCTGCACTGTCAACACTGTCGTCGAGTTCCTCCCGCCGTCTGAATGCTTCTCATCCATCCACAAGAAGTCCCAACAGAGCGATACCAGCATTGGATGGGTACACAGGTGTCATGGATCATAAGGTAACCCTATACACCAATTAGGTCATCTTTTAGCTCTAAAATGAGCTGAATTCATTTAAAACTCTGGAAAAGTTCAGGTCATAAAGTACTGTGTCGCATGGACAATGGAAGAAAAAAAATAGTTGCACTTTATTAATAAAGAGCTTTGTTACTGTTCTAAAACATGTGAAAGTAAAAATGACAGAGAAAACATTAATTATTGTGTAAATGACCAAATAGTCCAATTGTAGGTATCTCAAATTTATCAATTTAATGAAACTCTGCAACATTTTTAGGGGCTCGTATTTTCCTTTGTTTATATCACATGAATGTAGTCATTTTTAATTACAAATTGTGGAAATAACTGCAATTTCTCACAAACAATTCCACAAAATTCCTCTAAATTACACAAACATTGGTAAACAAAATCAAGATTTATTCATGGACTCTGGCTGCTATACACTATTTAACTATTTCACGTTTACATTTTTAACTATAAAGACGTCTCAGGGGTGTGTGTGTGTGTGTGTGTGTGTGTGTGTGTGTGTGTGTGTGTGTATGCGTGTATGTGTAATATCATGGAAGATATGTATGTTTTTAAACTGGAACCTGGGGAAACATTCTATCATCTTGTCTGCACCACTATGTATGATTGGCAGAATGACCATACAACTCAATTTGACTTGAAGTGAATTGAACTGATATTGAAAGCTAGGGCACAATGATGTTAAAATTGTTCTTTTTTTCCCCCCACCTAAAATCCAACTGGTCCGTATTTGGCCCCTGAACTAAAAGGAGTTTGACACCCCTGCTCTAATTGCTAATGATTTCTTGCTCATATTAAAAGCGTAATATTTTGCAAAAAAAAAAAATGACAGAATAGAATAGAAAATGTCTTCCAATTCACTCCCAGCAAGAGCTTTAGCTCATGTCACCGTTACCTCTGCTATATTGTTGTGGCGTTTTGTTACAGAGTGGTTATTCAGGTAAAGTTCGCAAGGTTTCATTTTACTCCTCAGCATGAGAAATATAGAGCCAGACTGTAAGAGGTGTATAATGTTTCTGAATATGTTGACCTAAGGTAGAGGTTTATTGTTCTCATTCAGGTGATAATCAGTGAGGGGAGGGTGAAGAGTGTCTCCAAGCACATTGTAACCTTCTATTCATTTTTTTGCAATGAAAAGGAATGTCCATCTGATGCTTTTAAGGAAGTGAAAGGCAGTAGGTTTCCAGTAATAATAATAAAAAAATCCTCGTCTCACGCTCATGGGGGGTGTTAGGTTTGTCTTCCTGAAGCTCGGTCCCGTAACAGAGGCCTGAGAGTTTGAGGGTTCTTCAGTATCTGAGCTGTTCACACTGTGTGTGACTGTGGCTCAGAGGTAGAGTAGAGTCATCCAATAACCGAAGGGTTTGGGTTTTGAATTCCGCTTCATTGTCATTGTTCCCTTGGGCAAGGCACTTTACACTTTGCCTCGTGCATGAATTGTGTATGAATGTTGGTGGTGGTCAGAGGGTAGGACACTTCTGTCAGGGCAGCTGTGGCTACATTGTAGCTTACCACCACTGGTATGACTGATGTGAGTGACTGGTGTGAATGAATAATGGTTTCTTTGAGTCTCCTCTATAAAAAAAAAAAGCACTATATAAGTTCAAAGCATTATTATTATTACCAGTAATTCTGGACTGAGGCTTCAGATGTTGCTCCTTGAATCTGTTGAAGCCCCTCTCCCAGTTTGGGGGTCACTGGCCTGAGTGCTCCTTCTACCACAGGGCCCACCTTGGCTTTGACCTTCCACATCTGCTCTAGTTGTTCTTCATCCTTCTTTAGTACTTTTCCACTTTCTCATGTTCTTTCTTCCTGGTGTTACGGTCAGCTTGTATCTCCACATCAATGACCACTGCCTTCGGCTGGTGTTTGTCTACCACCACTTTGTCCACTTAAAGTCAGTCTTGAAGCTGAAGTTGACCTGCATCTTACACGCTGCCACTATGTGCTAGAACATGGTATATTCCATATATATAGTTTTTCACTCAGGAACTAAATTCATTTTAACTTATTTTCACTGAAGATTGAATCATGTGCACAATCCATAATCCATAAATACATTTTTCAGGCTTAGTGTCAGTTTTTTTCCCACACCCTGAGGAGTTTTGTTGCCGCAGATACCTGGAATGACTATAGCTTTAATGCAGACGTCTTGTCTGAGCTGTGAAGTAAAGTGGGTGGACCTGTCTATCTGCACAGCCCCTATATTAGGTTCATCCAAGGTCTGCTGCTAATGCAAAACTTGGCTCTAGCAGACACAGACTTCCACATTATCACAGTACTTGTACTCTATGCAGGTCCAGGTTCATTATTGTTTGGACGGTAACGAAAACTGCACAAAACAGCAGGAAAAGTGGAAATTGAACCAAAAGCAGCTGCAGTAGAGTGTCAGGGAGAGCATGGCCATACATGAAACCAAACATTGGTGATTTTGACACAGGTGATGACATTACACAGCAAAAAATACACAAATTGACACCAAAAACACGCAAGATGACTTTAATGTACACAAAAATAGCAGTTTTTGACATAACCCTCTTTATCTTAACATAGTAA
Organism: Gouania willdenowi; assembly: GCF_900634775.1. NCBI lineage: Eukaryota > Metazoa > Chordata > Actinopteri > Blenniiformes > Gobiesocidae > Gouania > Gouania willdenowi. The sequence continues at coordinate 21,793,297 of NC_041047.1, read as the reverse complement.
TGCTTAGAATAGTTGGAAAAAAGACAATGAAATGAATATGTAAATGAAATTTTTAAAAAGACAAAAATGCAAAAAATGGCATTAAAAATTTAAAATTTCTTTATTAACCAAGGATATTGCTTTGTGTATTGGATGTGTGTTTGTGCATATTGTATGTGTGAGAGTATGTGTGCATAGTGAGGGTGTTTGTATGCACTGTATGTGTGTAAGACAGTTAAAGAGGAGGGGAAGTCAGGGTGGAGAACTGAATATGTAAATAATTAAATAAATAAGTGCTAAATGTTTTCTGTATATCCTTTGCATTGTGTTTCTGGATTTGGACATGATTGATGACTGTAACCGAATTATTGTATTTTGTATTTTGTTTATCTTGTTACCTCCTGTTTCTCAATTGTAACCCTTTGTAAGCTGTTGTATTTCTCACCATTTTGCGTGCTGTTTTGTTTCGGTGTACTTTGGAAGTGTGTGCATGGGGTAAGGCATCAATTAGTGGTGTACTTCAGCCCTTATTATTTATAGATATTCTTTTATGTGAAGCCTTTGTTTTAATGACTGAACAAACAAACAAACAAACATATCATAACCACTTCTATAGTTATAAAATGTTATTTATGTGATTTAAGCTGTCCTTAATATCTCAAAAAAAGCTACATTAACTAGGAATTAAAGGTATTTATTTATGTATTATTGGCAGTTCGACATTGTTAAAAGAAAACATATGTTTTAATGTCAAAAATAAGAAAGTATAATGAATAAATAAAAAAAAAAATGTTAGTTCGGAACTTAGTGGCAGTAACTATACAAATTTTCATGATAATACAGTTATAATAATGCTGTTAAATGTCACTGTAATACACATACACATGCACACACAGAGTTGCCTCATTATTCTTTTTTTTTTCCTCCATTTTCTGCTTTTTGACGTTTTGCCGACTCCACTAAAGATGTTGACCTTCACAGCACTGTCAGCAGAATCAACCCTCAACGGCTTTTTTTTTATTTGATCTATTCTGACAGACCATTTGAGAGATAGAACGGATGTTGTGTGAATGTGCAGCTTTCTGATCCATCCTTATTGCCATTTCAGTCCTCGTGACAAGTTAAAAAAAAACTGGACTCAAATTCAATTTCTAAGCAGCTTCTTCAAGTGAACATAAGGGGTTCCTCATAAATCTCTTGTAAATAAAATAAATAACGATAAATGAATAATAGACCACCATCTGTTGGGTTTACTTAATTGATGAACTTCCTGGATGTGCAATTTTAAAGAATGTAAGCTGGACTATTGCATTGCACGAGTCACGCTTGATTCTATTGTGCACGCTAATTTAATCATTCGTCATAAATAATAATAATAATAAAAAAAAATGTAAAAATAAATAAAAATAAAAATAAATAGTAAGCAGAGGTATAATGAGGACAAAATTAGGCTAAACTTTATACCACTAAAATGTTCATTTGTTGGTAAACACTGTTGGATAGATTAAATCTAAGTCTCCTTGGATTTATTTTTTTGTGATAAATAACAAGGGAGCAAATCACCAATTATGACCATTATCGTATGACACTGGATGCTAATACAGGATGTTCACCTCAAAAAGTAGAAAAAAGATTCTGTTTCTTAAAATATAGCATTAACTGATTCATTTTTTTTCCATCTTAAAGAAACAATTTATAATCAGTAAACATTGTAAATGTAGATATAATTAATCTCACATTAAGACAGTTACAAAAATAAGTAACTTTATGATTTGTTTTGGCATTTGGCTTTGATTGTATGTGCACGTATTTTGCAATGTTATAACTAAGAATATAAAACCATAGAAGGGAAAAAAAACCTCGTCATCATTGTCAGTGGTTGTGTGTTGATGACTTTTTATTTGCTTAGTAGCACAGTTGGTCGTCTTAATAATGAATGAACAGTATCCAGTCCTAATGGCACTGAATCAGCAGAGCCTGTTGGGAATCAACAATAACTGCCTCCACTATCAGCACCTTCACATCCACAGAGTATATACTGTATGACAGCCTTTTACAGCCTGTATGACTTTAGAGGGACACGGTTAGAACACGTGATGGTCCTATGAGAGAAACTGCTTAATTACCCTGCTATAAACTCACTATAGATTGTATGTTCCCATTGTAGGCATCAGAAATGACCTGCAGAATCTGAAATAATTAAATACGCAGTAACATAGAGTCAGGTCTCTAAGTATTTCCCCCTCAGCTGTGGATGCTGTTTTGAATCAGTCAACATTACAGTAGAAATCATGCAGGCTCCTTGTAAGATTGAACTTTAATGCCTTTTTGCTAATGTGATTCTAGGGAGTGCATTAGTTACCAACTCATACAAAATTGATGAAGAAAAACAATATTCATGCTGCATGATATGGAGCCGAGTGTACAAGTGTGAGGAAGTCATTGTGTTGGCTGATATTGCATGAAATATATGTGCAACATAGTGTGGTAATTTGCTAATAAATGATTACAAGTCAAACTTTCTGGAAATCTACTGTTTCTTTATTCTTCCCCCCCCTTTACCCTACAGGTTAGCATGGATCTATTGGTTTCTATAACAGGTGGGATGCTGGGACACCAGTTTGCCACAGGGCCTTTTAATGGACTTATAAGTGACTTTACCATTAGCATCAAGCTTGAGGTGGAGTTTAACAAAACTGTCAAGGATACTTTAAACCAGGGTTGGGGTGAATTATGATTGTAATTGCGTAATCGATAATTAATTACATTTATGGAATAATTATAATTGTAATTTTAAAAATGTGTTGCTGTTGTAATCGTAATAACATCGTAATTGGGTTTAGATGATTGACTTTGTAATTGTAATTGCAAATGAAAATTCAATTATAATTTAGCACAAAACTGGGGAACCATGTTACAGTTCTATGTACTAGTTCAAATCAAGCTTTCCTACATTTAGGGGTATAGTGACACAAAAAAAGGCTCAGACGCCCACACCATAAATATTTAAACCTGTATTTTTATTGATAAAAAAAAAAAAAAAAGCTAACAATGTAACCAAGAGATGAGAAACAAATTAGATGATAGATAATATTTTTTGGGTATTTTACAGCTGATTTAAGACCCATTATCATGAGAGATGCTAACAGAAAGCTAACGCAAGAGGAAGGTTAACTTTTATTAGGTTATTTATTTCAGGCTCAGTAATTGTAATGAATTGTAATTGAACTTTAGTAATTAAGAAATGTAATTGTGATTGACTTTTTGAGGATAAAAAATAAGTGTAATTGGCCAAAATGCTGGTCACTGTAATCATAATTAATTTGTAATTAAACATGGATAATTTAACATTTTATTGTAACTGAAATATGTAATTTACCCCAACCCTGTTTTAATCTATGGCTGCATGCCAGCTTTTAATAGCCTTTATTAGTTTAACAAAATGTATTGTAATTTTTTGACTACTTTTTTTAACTTAAAGAGAATTAATTGCTTGGGCTGAACAGAGCTGTTGTGTTTTTTCTCTCAGTGGAGATAAGAAAGAGGTTCTTCAAGTTGGCTGGTTTTTGCCTTCATATAATGTTTTGTTGCCGTCTTTCTTTGCTTGTTGAAACAAGATAGTGTTTTGTGTATAACAACTCTTAAACCATAAAGGTGGAGTCTATGATCCTGTTTAGAAACACTTCCTTTATTCTGTGTGAAATGATCCTTCCATTCTAAAAGTAGTCGTATAATACATTCTGTATTCAGAAAAAGAAACAAAAATAATCAGACTGCTAAAGCAGCTCGAATCCTGTAAAACGGACCAATCCCTGCCATTCGGTCTGAATAAAAAGAGCCAATCATATGCCTTCATGTCTCGTCCACCCTGTGTCCCCCACATGACATTGTTCCCGGAAATCTGAAGGGCTTGTTTTGCTTCAAGGTGTTTTTTTTTTAAAATCTCAGATGGGCGTTCAAGTGTGTGGGGGCGTGGCTTTGGACAGAGCCCCTGACGGGGAGCATATGGGAGGGACAGGAGAGGGTGGAGCTTAGAGGTCTTGCTCGCACAAGTCTGGCTACTCTACAAATATTGCACACTGCACCTTCAGTAAAAGAGGTGATTTAAGGGCAAATGTTCTCTCCACGTGGTGCCTTATGCAAAGCAAAGTCAGATACCTCTCAGATTTTTAAAATAAACACTTGTAATTGATGCTGTCACACCCTTTACACCTTTACAGAATCAACCGATTGAAATGCTATCTCTGAGAGCTCCCAGGGAACATCTCATCAGCTGTCATACTGGGCCAGGGTTTATGTTTGGTGCGACTATAATTTGCTATCTATAATCAGTTGTCTATACAGACTCAGCTTCCAAAATATTATCAATATATATTTTTAACTACTATTTTATTCTTCAGTGCATTCTGAAAGCAGAACTACGGATAAGAATATACTGAAACGGCTCCCTTCTTTTACCCCCTGTTGACTAAATCCTTTCTTCTCAGTGTTCATGCTGTTTTAGACAAATTGCACCACAAACTGCTGAGTGGAAAATGAAATTGCTGACATTGTTCATGAAGTCGTATTAATACCATTGCCCTTTCACCTCCTCAGCCTTTGAAAATGCACTGCAGGACGTGTTCCCTGGTGACCAGCTCTGGACAGCTGATTGGAGGCAACAGGAAAGAGGAGATAGATCGCTCAGAGTGCGTTATCCGTATGAATGATGCTCCCAGCCACAGGTACCAACAGGATGTTGGTCAGCGCACAAGTGTCCGCGTCGTTGCTCATTCCAGCTTACAAAGGGTGCTGCGGAGCCAACGGGAGCTTATCAACGCCAGCCAAGACACCGTGTTCATCTTTTGGGGACCAAGTGTCTCAATGAGACAGGATGGGAAAGGCCATGTTTACAACAACCTCAAAGTGTTAAAGCAGCAGCTGCCCATGCTTAAAGTCTACACTATATCACTGGTCAAGATGCTGAAGCTGGATGAATTATTCAAAAAAGAAACTGGGATTGATCGGTAACGCTTTTCTTAATATTACCTGTTTTTGATGTTATTTGTATTAATGAGATTTAGAAATGTTACCTGTTTTTAACCTTTTTTTAGTGAAGTTAAACTGCATTGCTTTAAAAAAAACAAAAAACAAATTGAATAAAAAGTAAGGTCAGTGCTCACCAAAGTGTGTTATTGGTTTGAAAAACTAATTTTAAAACGACATTGGCAGGTGAAATAATAACATCTGTAACATTTTAGGGCATTTGGAGTATATTTGTTCTCTCTTCAGTTTGTTCATTTACTATTTTACATATATATATATATATATATATATATACATACATTTCTGAATATATATGAGAAAAATATTCATTTTGTTAGAGAAACATCATCTGAGATGTGGAAAATATAATTAAATGTGTTTCTTCTAAACAGATGACAAAACTGTACAGATTTTTTTCAATGAAATAATTAATCTTAATAACGTACATCATTATGAAACCATTTTACACCAGTAGGGTGTATTTAGGGACTGCTCCCTAAATGTATGTACACTATAGTAGCATTAGTGCTTTATTCATACAGATCTTAACACCGGTTATACTTGTCCATGCATCTCGTGCATTACAGTACGAATTCTTATGCAGATTTGTGACTATTAAATAGATATATTCTCTTTAAAGTTACCTAAGTAGATCATTTTTAACTGTACGTGGGCAGATATTTCCATTTTCTCCTCGACACAAAAGTCTTGTGCTTTCATATGAATCCAATGGATTATTAGTAGAAAAGTGACCATGGAGAAAAAAGAGGCGCATTTATTAAACATTTCATTTGCATGAATACAGCAACACACACTCATTTCCATGAGAACAGCAGGACAACAGAATACAAAATGGATGTTGCGTTTCAATAAGCATTCAATTACTTCATGTAACAGCAGACAGTCAGAATAAAGGCCAAAAATATTCAACAAGGTCAAATCTACTGAATATGTGATGAAGGTTTTATTTATGTGCTGACTCTTTTGTGTATTCCAGTAAGGGCTCCAATTCCTGGTTGAGTACTGGCTGGTTCACAATGGCCATAGCTTTGGAATTGTGCGACCAGATCAATGTGTATGGAATGGTGCCCCCCGATTTCTGCAGGTATGACAATCATCTTCCATGTTTACTCCATTTCAATATTTCTAAACTTATTGGTGAACACTTAATCCATAAAACATTGCCATCTTAAATGGGAATAATTGTGGTGCTTTGTTTTAGGCTCAACCTGGAAAATTTCGATTCAGACTAGTTTGATCTCAAGTGGGCTGCAGATTTTATGCAGGAAAACACGTAATTTCGACATTATTGTGCCCTAGTTTGCACTTCTACGTATACATAAAATACTGAATATGTAAAAAACTGACAATATCCAACCAATAAGTGATAGACATCAGTCCCAACTGGATCTTCACTTTAAATTTCCTAGAGTTTGTGACCAATTTATATAAAGGAAATGTTATGTAATCATTTTTCAACAGTTTAACATTAAAAATGACTGCAATCATGCGATATAAGCTACGGGAAAACTGTGAGCGCCTCCAAATGTTGTTGAGTTTCATTTACACAAAGATTCATGTTTTCTTTGTCATATTTTCTTTCTTCTGCTGGCCAAATTGGATGCTCCAAAGGGCCAGATTTGGCCCCTGGGCCATGAGTTTGACACATGTGGTATAGGCTGAAGGCAGCACCAGTAGTTTAGAGTAGTTAGAAAGTTATGATCAGGACTTGATTTTAATGTTGAAAGTGAGACACTTACTGTATGTTACTGTGTGTTTAAGAAACACTATGTCAAATTTGATTTATATCACCTTTGTTGACTATACAGCAGAGCTACCCATGGATTACCAGTGGTCTATAAATCACTCCTAGTAAATCTCTGCTTTATTTAGTTCCACCTACTGAATTTAGCAGTTAAGGTGCCATAAAGACATTTCTAGAATCCGAAGGGGGGAAAAAAGGCTGAAATGAACAAGCTGCAGTTCTCTGAAGTAACTACGGACAACGGGTGGGGTTAGACATAAAAATCATGTCTTTTGCATTTTTAATGATGTCTTCAACTCGTATCAGGTATAGCTGTGGCTTCCTGCTGTAGCTATTCCTCAGATCTCCTGCTGCAGTTGGTGAATGACTGTGATTTTTAGCTTTAATGAATATATGTATCCAGTGAAAATAGAACAGTATCTTTTTTTAATGAAGACAATTCTTCAACTTCGGCCACTGGAAATGAGTCTGTTATTGCTCTCAATATATATCCTACTAAGATACAAATTATGTATGTAGGCTGTGAATCTTGTCCCATATATTGCACCAGATTTTTCTTATAGAGTATCAGAGGAACCAGTCGGTGCCTAATGATCACATCTTTGAGCTCTGACTCGTCTGATGTTTACTTTTTTTCTTCTTCTTTGCTCTCATTTCTCACAACTCCCCTCTGTGACGCACTTTCTCTTTCCCTGCATCTCCTAATTATCCTCACACTGCTTCCACATCCCTCCCTCGTACTTTGACTTTAATGTCTTTTCATGCTTCTGCTTGCGTCTCTCCTTCCTGTGTAGGTCATCCTCCCATCACACTGCGCCGTATCATTACTACGAGCCTTTGGGACCCGATGAGTGCTCCATGTATCTGTTCCATGAGAAAAGTCTGCGAGGAGGCCACCACCGCTTCATCACAGAGAAGATGGTGTTCACAAGATGGGCTCAAACATTTAACATTCACTTTCACCAGCCAGACTGGAGACCTGCTGCTGTGTTTTCTGCTTTTAACATGTCCTACTCTGCAGAGGCAGCTGGAACCTGACACTTTTTTACTCAGAAGACAGTCCTATCAGTGAGAACTAAGAACAATATCCTTCTTTTGAGGAAATTAAATCAATGTGCTGCTTGTGACTGTCTAAGCAGCCAGGTAGAACAAGATCATCAAAGCAGAATCAAAGCCTGAGTGAATACTGATTTAGGAGTTTTGCTCAAATAATTATTTTTATTCTCAAAACAAAGCTGTACAATTCAGTTCTACTCTAGGTGTGTGTGAGTAACATGAGAAAGGGGAAAATCAAGCACTGTGAAAGCTGCTGTGTGTGGATCCATTAATGCGAGGCTGAGCTGAAAATAAGGTAAAGTACATTTATCTGATGAAATGTGCTTAAGATTCTTGAAGTGGCATTAAGATACTCAATGCTTGTATCTCTGAAAAGCATTAAACGCTGAGCTGTCTGAGTGCTTGTCAACCTCAAAGTGCTTTTAGAACAACTGGGTTTATTTATATCTGTATTCTGTATATGTTCATTATAAATGCTGAAAATACTGTTGGTGCTCATGAATGTATACATCATCCACAAAAACACTTTGGTTATTAAAACACTTCATATGATTTTATTCTCAGATTTACCTAAAATCATCCTATTCCACTTTAGTAACCACCTCCCAATTTTATGGTATTACATTATTTTGTAAATGTAATTTGAAAACAGACCACAAATATATTTGCATAGATGAAGAAATACTTCTTTCACCATTCTTTAAGTTCAATGATGTGGATAATATCTCCTAAATATGCAAGCATCTTCCTGTTTGGTGATATAAAATTAAAGAAACAGGGTTAATTACATTATACGGACAGTGTGTAAGTGTTTTTGGTGCACTATCCTTTCATAAAAACAGCCCTGGGCATCTACAGTACAATTGTAATGAACTGTTAAAGGGATTCTGAAACCAAATGGCAAAGACAGCTCAACTCAAAGACTATTTATGTAAGTTTTTCTTTATTTAAAAGTTCTATATGCAATTGTAAGCACTTTAAAAACATGCTAATGGGGGTTTTACAAACTGTGACAAAGTGATTACTAAAGCAACATTCACATACTGTAACTCCAACTGGTTTCAAGAGCTTAAAAGCATTCGATGGTTCCGATAGCACAGACGTACATTTTAATGTGCCCTCCTTGTTTAGCCAGATGTTAGGCATGGATCTGGATTAAAATAGCTGATAGTGACATCCTAATAAGTCTGTGCAACATTACAATCTGTCCTCTGTTTTGTTCCTGGTCTTTGTAGAAATAACCTCATAACGTCCAACGCACTGGTTGACAAGTAACTGAGCTATTTCAGCATAAACTCTCTATGAGAGTGGAAATACAAAGACTAATCCTGTCATGACAACAATATATGTGATTGGCTGAAATCTCCAAAATGACGATGCCAACATATAAAGGAATATTACGTGTGTTTGAGAATAAAAGATGATATAATTGAATCCAAAGACATTTCTTACACAAGTAAAGATCTTCCATCTAAATTGCATTGATGTGATAGGTTGTGTGTCACTTTAAGAGGTAACTGTTGCTCATCTTTACTTTTACATCATACACTTGCGTATCTAGTCATTTATTATTATTATTTTTAGGAATAAACTGCTGTTGCTTTTGACATGCATGCCACTTGCAAACTCTTCTATTATACAGAAAGTTGTGCCCGTATTCCTATCTAGTCTAGCACTTGCTGGAATGAGGTGGACACTTGTAATACACGCTGACACCGAATAATGATTTATTCTCCAACTTCATGTAGCAGATGGCCTTTCATTAAGATCCATGTGTCGGATTATCCAGGCAATGCTTTGTTCGATTAGAGCCAAATGTCAGAGGAACCTCACAGAGGTTTTTCTTAGCCTGCAGACAAGGCAGCTCACATATATACTGTAACTGATACAAATGATTGCATTGTCACGCCCTGAGTAGGCACTCTCCTCTCCGATCAATCAGTCAAACACATACAGAAAGGCATCCATCTGTGTCTCTGAGCACAGAGCAGCATGACGCTTGCAGAATTAAACATGGTTGCATCACAAAAAATGACGGTGACTGCCTCCATCTGTCTGCTTACGGATCATATCTAAATATCTTTGGAGCCATGAATTATTTCTGTGTGCAAGTCACGTGAATTGACAGTCAAGGTCAAAAGGTTTGGACTTTACATGTTTCAACGTTCAAGCTGCAAGCAAATAATAACTAAATTCTTCTTAATAGTATAGACAGAGGTGAAAGTACTCCCATTACTGTAATTGAGTTTACTTTTATGGATACTTGTACTTTTTGGAGTATGTTTCTAATTATCAGTAATTTTACTCGTGCGTTTTAAAAGAAGTAAAGTAATTTGTTACATATCTACACCTAACCGTTATTGAGTAAGTTTGTGCCATTTCTGATCAACACTAAACCACTTTCTTGGGTTCAGGTTGGGGTTTCTACCCATTATGTTGTATCCCACACGGCACATTTGGCATGACACTGTTTTAGAGCCTTAACATTTTGAATTTAAATCATTGGTGTCATGTTATTTAAAAAAGAATTGTACATTTTGAGAAACCTTTTATTTTATACAGATGCCTTTGTGATAAGTAAAAGAAGTTCCAATTGTGTAGATTTGATCTCTTACTGTACCTTTTTAAGTTGATACATGAGATGTTTGCTGTATGTAAGGGAACCGTGGGAAGATTTGTTACCAAAAATAAACGTGTGTGGGTGAAAGTAACTCGTAACTTTTTCTTTGAGCAGTATTTAATTGAGCTGCTTTTTACTTGTACTTGAGTATTTTATGTATGACTTACTTGTACTTGTACTTTAGTACAATTTCAATCAAGAAGCGGTACTTCTTGAGTAGGATATTTACATCTCTGAGTATAGGGAGAACTGTTTCCAAATGGTTTCATCCATTTTTCCTCCATACACAGTTCCCCTTTGTTGTGTTTCCCACATATACAAGTTCACAAAACATGTTTTGTTCTCAAAGACAGGCAAGGATTTTCTCAGCCAGTGTCAGACAGTCTCATAACTATGGAAGCCTATTTACGCCACAAAAAAAATAAAAAATTCACCAACGACAGTCATAATTAGGAGAAAGAAAATAATAATTAGGAGTTATAAAGTCATAATTATGAGAAAAAAAGTCATAATTATGAGAAAAAAGTCATAATTATGAGATAGAAAGTCGTAATTATGAGAAATAGTCATATTTATGAGATAGAAAGTCATAATTATGAGATACAAAGTCATAATTATGAGATAGAAAGTCATAATTATGAGAAAGAAAGTCGAAATTATGAGAAAGAAAGTCATAATTATGAGAAAGAAAGTCGAAATTATGAGAAAAAAGTCATAATTATGAGAAAAAGTCATAATTATGAGATAGAAAGTCGTAATTATGAGAAATAGTCATATTTATGAGATAGAAAGTCATAATTATGAGATACAAAGTCATAATTATGAGATACAAAGTCATAATTATGAGATACAAAGTCATAATTATGAGATAGAAAGTCGAAATGATGAGATAGAAAGTCATAATTATGAGAAAGAAAGTCGAAATTATGAGAAGGAAAGTCATAATTATGAGTTAATAAAGTCATAATTATGAGATAGAAACATTTTTGGTACATCCATCTGTACCCATGGCACTGACCAGAAATCTCCATTTGTTGTTCAATAAACCGAGCTACTTCAGCCACATCAGTTTTATCCTTTCCATGCCAGAGCCTCTTTTTGCTTAGTATATTTTCAAGGGTGTGTTTACTCAGCACAATTTCATGTGAATTTGCAAGCAAACAAAGTATTTCCTCATTTGTAAAGCCTCATAGTCTTTGATAGTCTTATCAGACATCTCTCAGTGTCATCTACTCACCACACGAACAGGCTGCTCTAAATGTGTAAAAGTATCTCATAATTATGACTTTACTAACTCATAATTATTACTTTGTTTCCCATAATTATGACTTTCTAACTCATAATTATGACTTTCTTTCTCATAATTATGACTTTCTAACTCATAATTATGACTTCCTCATAATTATGACTTTCTAACTCATAATTATGACTTTCTTTCTCATAATTATGACTTTCTAACTCATAATTATGACTTTCTTTCTCATAATTATGACTTTATAACTCATAATAATGACTTTCTTTCTCATAATTATGGCTTTCCGTGGTGATTTATTCATTCATTTATTTTTTATGTTATGTATAGGCTTCCATACATAACAGTTCTCTTTATAGGTGTCCTGAGCTGGGAAAAACTCATCCCCTCCTTTGTTTATGTGTGGTTAGCCAATAGCAGCCATCCCGCCAGCATTCCTTCATTTCCTGTAGGAAATGTGTACTGTTAGAGACCACTGCATCTGCACCATCTTTATGATAGAGCTCTGGAATAAACTCCACAAAAGATATTTTTATCCCTTTTTGACTTTATTTCATTTGACATTGTGCATGTTTGGAAATTCCCATCACACATTCATTCACTCAAGGTAGTGTTTCTTCAGGTGTCCTCAGTAATGAAGGCGGAAAGCCGTTTTAAAAGAACATACTGGATGTGACTTACATTTCCAGTCATTGTATCAACAACCAGTTTATTGGTATTGAATAATCAAAAAGCCTGGATTTTGCAATACTACTACACTGTTATTATGTCGGCTTCAAAAGGAATTTGAATCAAATGTATTGATTCTGTAATAAAAACTGAATTCCTCTACCAATGTATTATTGTAGTCAGTATTCTCTCCCTGATGTGGAAGTCACATTTCATTTAACCCCAGTGCATAATACAGGACAGGCCACTATTTTCAAATTAATATCATCTATCATCTATCATATCCACTAAAAATGCAGTTTCTTTTTTTTTTAAAGGCATGTAACATACTGTATCTGCTATTTGTAGGATAACTGACCTTCATGAGCAGGAATGCAAATGCCATTATCCATTAAATTAAAACAGATAAAATATATATTAGGATGTCCTAGGTGTTGAAATATATCTTAATTCATATTTCTTTTCTATTCCTTATGGATGTTAAACAGTTTCTATGCAAATCAGGATGTGAGTCTGCACTGACATCTAGTGGTAACCAGGGCAACCAACACATTGACTCACGAGAAATCCATGACAAGCAGGAGAAATTATTTTAACACTGATGTAACTTTGCTCTGACATCAACACCAGCAGCAACTCTGTGTGTTGGAGGTTCATACCAACTTGTTAAAAAGTATTAGTACAGCTACACTTACACAATAACCACAATATTATGATAACTCAGGAAATTTTATAATAAATAAATGAAATTAAAAAAAACCTTGTCGAATTTTTTTCACAAAGATATGGTGACAGCACTAAAAACTAAGTTTGATATTTACCAACCCTCAATGCAGGCAACACAAAATTACAGTGTGCATTTGAATTGGTTTTTATAGTTGTTGTATTCACAATTAGTTACAAAACAACAACAAAAACACACACCATTTAAATACAGAGAATAAACTAGTTTAATAAAGTTATCTTTATTTGAAAAAAAAAAAAAATACTGTATCTCTTTAAGCAAATGTCTCTGAGCAGGTTATATGATCCAAATGAACACACTGATGATTATTCTATTCAATATATTGTATGTTCTGCATCATTTAGCGACTATGTCACAGAGTGATGCTGAATGGGAATAACTGCAGTGTTGGAGAGACAAAATACTATGTATAAGTATTAAAAGATAGAATAGAATAGAATAGAACTTTATTTGTCATTGCAACAAGTACAACAAAATTGCAAAATATGATCATCATTTTATGACACAATTAGGGAGGGGCTAAAATTTTGCACAGCAACAGAAAGCGTTCTGATAACAGGAGCAACTTTGTTCATGCTGTTCAGGCCTGCACTGACTAAAGCACTATTAGGATGTCTTATTCAGTACAAAGCTTGACATCATGTGCCTTCACCATCTATAAACCAGCGTAATAGAGTGTGAGGCGCTCACATAATTGCAGCCTTAAATCTTGAGAAGGAGCAGTAAGTTCTCTTTGCTGTGGTTGTTGTGTTTTGTTCTCTGTAACAACAAGTGTCCTTTATGGAACTTTTAGTTAAAAACATTCAATACAATTTAGGCTTTTAGCCATTGTTTTATCAAGATAGCTGTGAAATGAAAATAATAAAAATAAAACATTATTGCAAATTGTAATTAATAGTTTCAGTACAAGTTAGTCAAGTTTAGGTAAAAAAAAAATGTAGGAAGGTTTGCGCAGTCAATGGGCAGATGATTGCCCAGTCACATCATTTCCCCACTACTATATTTGCATTAAGTGCATTTTATTTTTATTTTAAGTCAATGCAGCTTCTTTAATTCCTGTGGTAACCGGTAAAAAAGGTGAATTTGTTAAATTAAAGAGAAACAAAAAGCTTAATAGAGATAATAATTTGATTACTATAACATATCATCCAAAGAGTCCTGCACCAGTGTTTCCAGTAAAGCCTTTAAAATGAGCTCTTCTTAACATAAGATCTCTTGTTTCTTCTTTTTCTTTTGCAAGACAATGACGACGACAAAGACTTTGTGTATTTCATATTGGCAGCACTTGAATATTGTATTGATATTCATAATATTATTGGATTTTGCTCTTTAATTAAGGGCACGTATTGTGCACCTGTTTGAAAAAGGCTGATACTGACACCAATCTGGCCTTTACAAACAGTACTTTGTACTCAATTAGAGATTTCCTAATAGAAGCCCATTGTGTGTTGAGGAACAGAGGAGAAACTTTGTGACACTCAGAGGATGGAGAGAATGAGACGAACAGTGAGTACCATTTGTTACCTGTGACGTTTGTGTGTGAGTGTTTTTGTGATCAGTCAGAGATGTGACGAGGGAAGCATTAGCACTGTGGGCAAAAAGCCTGGATAATGGGTTATTTTCTCCTTTTGCTCAATCACTCAGTCCATCTTCTCTGCTCCATGGGAGCCTCGGTGAGGCAGTCAGCCCATTAGAGCAGCCATGTTGAACAAAAGAATGTGATTGTGCTCTCATGCCTGTGCTCACCTCTCATTGTGTCTGCCCTCTCCCCTGATTCTTTCGTCAACGTTAAACGTGACACCACATGTGAAGGTGTGATGTCGCACGAAATGGATTATTAGTGACCGTCAGTGCACAAAGGAAGCTCGGAGAAAAGAATGTTCTGTCAAATGTATTGACGTATGCTTTCAGGTGCACACTCATTACCAGCAGTTGTTGAAGGTATGTGAGGTTTGGAGTTTTTGATTGTTTTCTACGTGTCAAGGTGATTTGATGGTTGATACGCTTGGTTTTCCTTGTTGGTAACGGTACTTTGTTTTATTTGACAAACTTCATTTCCCAATAAAAATGCAAGTGAGGATGCATAAACTGAACCCCTCAGAGTCAATATAACCCCGGGAGTCAGAATTCCCCCTTGGAATCAGTATAACCCTCAGAGTCAGAATTCCCCCTTGGAATCAGTATAACCCTTCAAAGTCAGAATTCCCCCTTGGAATCAGTATAACCCTTCAGAGTCAGAATTCCTCCTTGGAATCAGTATAACCCTTCAAAGTCAGAATTCCCCCTTGGAATCAGTATAACCCTTCAAAGTCAGAATTCCCCCTTGGAATCAGTATAACCCCTCGGAGTCAGTATAACCCTAAGTATAACCCTTCTGAGTCAGAATTCCCCCTCAGAATCAGTATAACCGCTCAGAGTAAGACTTCCCCCTTGGAATACCGATAAAACCTCGGAATCAGTATGAGGTCACTGTTCCAATAGGTTTGAATGGGTCATTCTTTAATTTCTTTTTGCCAATTAATCAATAACCGTTAAACTTAGGAAAACGGCTGGAAATAGTACAATTGTAGTATTTAGTATGTTGGGGTACCCTGGTCAGTGAATTGGATTAAATGTAGAGGACGAGTTAACTGCCAAAAATCTAATAATAATAATAATAATAATAATAATAATAATAATAATAAAGTACACTGAGAACAAAAGAGAGGATGTTATACTAATAATAATAACACTACATTTTATTTGAAAATAAAAGCCTTTGTTGACACCGAAGGACACTTTAGACAACGATAAGCATCAGGAAACAATAAGAACATAATAGACTAAATACTAAGGTAATGCAAAAATATTTGACTTAATATTGAACACCATACCCTGTCACCATGTTTGTATTTACAAAAACAATAAAATAAAAAAGTGTATATGTCTTTGTTTATATAATTAACTTTTCTCTTGGATGCTTAAACATTTTGCTTTCCTTTCACATGTTTTAATGAAAAATACTCAGTACGCCGTAAATGGTGATAGAAACACAGGTGTCATTTTTCCATCTTAAAACTGAATGATCAATAACAACATCGGTAGAAAAAGGCACAACAGGCACTTGATCAAGACATCACACCTTGTGATATTTTTGACAGAAACTATTTATCTCAATATCTGCTGAGCTGAAAGCACAAAGTAGATGATGAGTGCACTATGAGACAGCTCCATGGTTTTAGTCCATTAAACAAAGGAAAGGAAGCAGAAACAAACAGAAGACTTGATTTCAAAAAGATTAAAAAAAAAAAAAGTCACTTTGTAAGCCAGTAGAAGTGTTGCTCGTACAACCAGTTTCACCTCAGCAGACAAAACAAACAACAGCTTTATATGACTTGGAAATCTCATTCATTTAAGATGTAACATAATATATGGTGTCATATTTTACATACGATCATGAATGATATAATAATTAAAGCCAGGGTTTTTTGTTGCCTGTATCAATGAAATTAGCCAAAGTTAAATTAAAATGAATTTAAAGACTTTCTTCATTCTGAATTAAAATGAATTTGTCTCTCTATTATGAATCTGTGCCTTTTTTTTTTTTTTTTAAACAAATATACATATTTAAGAGTCAGACTAACATGCAATGCAATAAGAGCTTCTTTATCATGCCAATGTTATTTTCTTTTTTTCTACAATATGTGGGAAAGTTCAAGATATACGTCATTAGAAAGGGAGCAGCATTATAGGATGAATTTCTTTATGAAACATGAAGATACAGAAAAGGAAGATTTTTTTTGTCCAATGTCACACCCACCTACGCACATGCACATCTCTTAGAGCTTTCATTTGCAGTGTCTGAGGAATTGGCACCTGTCGATGATGCAGACGGAGACATGAACACTGAGGAGAGTGATCTCCACACTTTCAATGGGATTTTCATCCTGTCAGGACGTCACTTTCTTTCAGAGGCTTGAAAGCAAAGACAGACTCAGAATCAGAAGGAGCTGCTGACTTATGGTGAGCTGCTTGAGAAAACACCAAGTCTGAGGTAAGATGTTGATTATTCACTGTACTATAACTAGTTTGGCTCATGTTTCACTCAGCAATCAGAAAATTAATATTGAGTGTTTCCACACTTTTGAGAGTGTTTCATGATCAACAGAAATTAGCAGATCTTTGATTTTTTATTTATTTATTTTATTTTGTATGAGTAAAGTCTGTTATTGTTAATAAATCATTGGGTTTTTTTTAAATGTATTTCTCCAATTTAGTCCAAACTAACTGGAGTAATGCAAGGTAGATTATAGGCAGGCCTGTAGCTATAGTTTGGGGGCTTTTTACAATATACAATTTAGGGGTAGGGTGGGGGAGGGTGGGGACGGGGGTGTCTACTTGAATTAAAATAATAATATGAATAATTATTGAGTGCTAACGTGCTGTTGTATTGAATCGAATGTTGTGTTTGTTGTTTTTTGTTGTAATGTTTGCTGAAGAGTTTTTTCATGATCTCAAACTCCGCCCCCCTCTATAAGGGCCTATATGGTTTTTGCCTTTTTTTTTTTAACCTCTTCTTCCAACCCATTGTTTCATATTTTTCATTTATGAAACGGAGCGCTGCCCTGTTGTGGCTGCTCCCCAGTACTCCCTTACCTGTCCCCCCCATGTGATACAGTATGTTATTGTCTTTCATGTTTCTTGGTTGGGATGTATCTGAAACAGAATTGCCCCTCGAGGGGCAAGTTTTCTGAATCTGAATAATATATATACATATATTAATTTATAATAAAACTTAAAACTGGCACTAAGATTTAATAATCAAAGATTGAATCCCAAACAATCATTAACTTCAGTTTATGGGGATGTCTGATACGGTTTTTCTCCCCAGAATACGAGTGCTCAGATTTGCATATTCATCACCCACTTCCAATATGTGTAATACCTAATGATGCAAATACAGATGCTGTGATTGGTTTAAATAACACACAATTATCCTCATATTCCTAATAGTTAGTGATTGGTATCATTTATTTTCTTTGGTTTCCTTCCACATGATGGAATTGACTGTTTTTCTTTAAATGCTCATTCTTTTTTACCTTTAACAGCCATGTCGGCCAATAGGAGCTCAGACGCAAGCTGCCGGTCAGAGGTCAGTACAGCGAGCACCACCTGCAGTCAGTCCGTCAGTGCCTCTGTCGTCTCCATGTCTGTGGGCATCTTCTCCAACAGCCTGGCTCTCTTCATCTTGATCAAATCCTACAACCGCATCCGAATCAAGTCCAAGGCTTCCTTCCTACTGTTTGCCAGTAGCCTGGTGATCACAGACCTGCTGGGTCACCTCATCAATGGATCCCTGGTCATTTTTGTCTACAGCTTTCAAAAGAAATGGGAGGATTTTGACCCTCACCGCATTGTGTGCACCCTGTTTGGCGTGTGCATGGTGTTTTTTGGCCTCAGTCCCTTGTTCCTAGGGGGTGTCATGGCTGTGGAGCGTTGCATTGGAGTTACCAGACCCATATTTCACTCGACAACGTTGGCTTCCCACCACATGAAAAGGCTGTTGGCACTGATCTGGCTGTTTGCTGCCCTGGTAGCTATGTTGCCCGTTCTTCTATGGAGGCCCTACAAGGTGCAGAGTTCCAGGAGCTGGTGCTTCTTCCACATGGACAAACCTAAGGACTGGCTGGACATGCTCCTTCCTTTGCTCTTTTCTTTGCTGGGACTGTTGGCGCTGCTGCTTTCCATTGTGGGCAACACACTCACACTGAGTGCTCTGCTACAGGCAAGACTTCAGCGAAAGCATCACTGTAGGGGTACATCGTACCACATAGAGATGATCTGCCAGCTCCTTGCCATCATGCTGGTTTCCTGTGTGTGCTGGGGGCCTTTACTGGTGAGAACCTCTCCTTAGTGCACCCTTAACAAAGTACTTTTGTGCTTTGATCCAGGTGGTGTTGATTGTGCAAAGTCTGGTAGAACTTTTTAAGTCTGCGTAAAGCAGAAATAAATTTGTGTTATGAGTTTGTCACGCTATAGAAACATGTGTCATTGACCATGCGTTTAGATGAAGAAAATGGCTGAATTTGATTTAAAGTACCTCAAGGGTTATTGTCCTCTACTGCTCAGTAGAAAAGCATTATTTGATTAAAAAGTGTTTTTCAACCAGAATCTGGCATTTTGTCGTATTTCTAGCATGAAAACAAACACTTGACAACTTTGAGTACATCTTCTTTCTAATTAGATTTAAAAGATATGTGACACCCGACAAAGTTTTGGGAAAAACTCTTTCTCTCTTCCCCAACATTGTTGATTAGCAAGCCTGGAATGAACCATTCAATCCCACACAGGTGGAACCTAAAATGAAAAGGAGAACAAAAGCAAAAATTGGGTGCAAAATGGTATTAAATATCAAACATCAATCATCCAAGGTTTTGTATCTCATCTTCCAGAGACAAAAAAAAAACAACAACAGGAATGACATTTGAAAAAAAAACAGCCAGTTGTTTTGTTTTCTAAATTACTCACATAGTTGTTGAATGTGTAGAAAATGAGAACATCAACGTACATGTCTTTATAATAAGCAGCAGCACAAGAGAATAATCAGCTCCTGTGTAATTATAATAAACAATAGATTAAAATGACTCTTTCCTTAAAGAAAGGCATTGATGTAATTAACCATTCTTTCCTGTCCTGCTCATTATTCAATATTTTGATAACCTGACCCAATTTCCTTCACTTTAGCCCCTTTTTGTCTTTTTCTTCCCACGACAACAGATCCGGATCATTATTGTGAGCACCAGAGCCACAGAGGAACCCGGGTCTTTGAGCCTTCTCACTGTCATACGTATGGCCACGTGGAACCAGATCCTCGACCCTTGGGTCTACATCCTGCTGAGGAAAGCAGTGCTGAGGAAGATCTTTGAGGTGTGTCACACCTGCTTTGGCACAAAGTCTCACGACTTCCACCACTGGCAGAGGAGCGGGCACTGCTCGGTGGAAACCAGCAACTCTGGGATTGGTGCACCTGACTGTCGCTGCCTCAGTCAATCACCTCTTTCAGACACTGCCATTAAATATATCAGCTGAACCTGCAGGATGTAGCTTTGAATAGTGGAAAAAATCTGAAATTTAAACAAACTGGGAGGACATTTTTATCTGTCATGTTAAATAACCCCTTAGATCAGGGGTTCTCAACCTTGGGGTCACGAGACACAAACAGAATATTTTTTGGACAATTTGAGCCCAATAGTGCTTATTTTTATCCTTTTTCTGCAACTACACCAAACTTGCCATATTTTAACCTATTTTCATCACTTTTACTTGCCATGATTTTTTATCCTTTTAATGCATTTTTGCTACATTACTCCCATTTCTGCCACTTCTCCATCAAATTTCAATACCTTTTCTGCACATTTTTTCCATTTTCAAGACATTTTCGGCACTTATAAACCCTTTTTACCACTTTTCCCACATATATTAACCCATTATTGTCACTTTTAACTTCTTTTCACCATATTTACTGCTTATTTTTGTCAATTTAACCACATTCACAACATGTCATGCCCATTTTTTGCCCGTTTAAACTAAGTGTTCCGACTAATTGTTCCAATATTGACACTTTTAACCCTTTTTACCACTTTCTCTGTCCATTTTTAGCCACTCTAATTTGCGACTCTTAACCATTTTTTGTCATTTTTATAATCCCATTTCACCAACTTTTCCACCATTTTGGTCACTTTTAACCCTTTTAATTTTTGATTAAAACAAGGAGTTACATCTTTAAGATGACTTTATACTATAGCACAAATAAAAATAAACTTCCTGGATAACAGTGGATATTATTCAGATAAATAAATAAATGTGGTTGTCACAGATACACGGAACAATGGGCCATCATTTTGCTGACTTTATGGATGGGCCCCGAAAATCTCTCCCCTTTATTCCCCCTTATAGAAGACCCTGTCTCCACATGACTGTTCTTCAATGTTCATGTCTGTGTTCAACCACCTTCAGATACAGTGGGGGGGGGGGGTCCCTGGTCTACGGCACCTTTATTTTGGGGGTCCTTGAAAAGATTGAGAACCACTGCCTTAGATCAAAGCAGTAATGTATAGTGTATAATGTGAACTTCACTGTTGATTCTTTGATCCTTTGATATTTAAATAAAACTCCCATTTTAATATAGAAGTGTCCTCACGACTGCTTCAGGCTGTTGTATTGAGTTTCTAGAATCTTTATGTAAATGTTTGTGTAAGTTGCACATGGCTGCATTGCATGAAATAAAATAAAAAAAAGCTTTATATGTCTGTATATGGTCTCTGATGTATTTAACAACAGTTTTTAAAAGGCTTTACACGTCTCATATGAGTCAATGCGTATATGTTTTGTAAACACAATGATTTTGTGAATGCATACAAAAGCCTAGGTGATCGTTTCAGTGTTGACGTAACATACGAAGTTATCATTTATAAACATACAAAAACACATGTGTTTGCCTCTAAAGCGAGGTTAACAACTATTAAATGGGCACACTCCAAAATGTGTTGTTAACTTTACCTACCTCAACTTTTTTTTTTCTGCTGTCCTACCTAAACACAATTAGGATCACTAAACTATGTCCTCTGAACTATGTATGAATACGTAATAAATAATACAAAATTGTCTTCACCCTTTCCTGGTTTTGCTTCTTCCTGTAATGCATATACTTATTAGTTGTCTTTTTTATTTTTGTCTTTGCAGTGAAATTGTGACAATATAATATATAATCATAAATGTAATATTTATAGATTTAAGTGTTGTACATAAAATAAAATGCGCAAACAATAATAAAATAACAGGATGAGGAAAATGAAATTTGAAATAAGACAATAAAACAAACATTTAGAAAAAAAAAAAAGAAGCCAATAATGAACACAAAATAAAATCTAAGTAAAATAAGGATATACTTTCTGGTAAAAGCGTGTTTTAAGACGGGATTCAACGTCAAAGCCTCGGGGCCCTCATAGAAAAGACTCTCAGCCTGGATTTGAGGATCTTAAAGTCCGCACAGGTTTGTAGGGAAGTTCAGTTCACAAATTTTAAAAGGAACTATACCGGTACGTCAGTTCAGAGTTCATAATTTAAAAATTTGAACTTCTTTTTCAATATTTTGCTGTGAGCTCTGCCTCTCAGAATCTTAGCATTTCCCCCACAACGAACTAAAGCACTCAGTTGGTATGACTGGAATGGAGTTTTTATTTTTAAAAAGTTCATTTGAGCAGCAAGTTTTCCCGCTGCTTCCAGCAGTGCTATTCTGTAATGGCTCATGTTGCCAGATTTGGTGTTTTTCTTTCTCTACATATTTAAAGCTTGTTTACAGCATGTTTTAGCAGCATTTTTGCCTATAAAGTCTGTATAAAATCTGGCTCTGAACAAAAATAAGAGTTCACAAACATCAGAATAAACACACAATAGCATTAACCAGACCGTTTGTTAAACGTACCACTTGTTTTTGGTATTATTGAACACAGTTAGTTACTATTTACTTCTTCTCGAAAAAGAATTTTTTTTAATGAAATTATTTGTATTTCGTACCAATTCGTACTTGTAAAGGGGAAATTTGTAAATATTGTTATCGCGATATACTGCAATGTATATTGTATTGTTTAGTATCAGGATATATCGTATCATGACATGCAAATCATGAATCGCATCGTATCGTCAGATGCATGGAAATGCACATCCCTAATGTGTATATAACATTTCTTTTGCGTGGCTATTTTTTGAATTAATTTCATTGTGCGTTCTACAAAGTAACTGTAGAGTTTTGCAGCATTACAGCAAAACAAAGCATTCACTGACTGCTAGGGCTGGGCAAAAAAATGGATTTAATCGATTAATCAAATTTGTAGATAAGAAAAAAAAATTTGAGTTTAAAAATAATAATAATGATTATTATTATTATTTTTTTTCCCCCACCACAGTTTTTTTGGACTTTTTTGCATTCTGTCCTTGTGGGTTATCGTAGCGTGATGTGTAGGATATATGTGTGCCATAGGCATGTTTAATTTTTGTTAAGGGAAAAGTTTATCATTTTTTTAATTGTAACGTTATAAAATATGTAGTTATCTGATTTCTTCATCAGAAACTTTAAGCTACTGTGAAGGCGCTGTTGCACTTTTGCTTAAACCTGGTTTAAAGCTTGAAATAGTTGAATGACAGAGACTCATTTACTTTTTATTTTGGGATTGTTCTATGCATTTTAACTCTTGAGGACAATCACAGCTTTAAAGTGGCACTTTTGACAATATATCTGATGTCTGCAGTCATTTTTAAGTGCAATGGAAAAAAAATAAAAATCATTTTTTAACCTTTTTTTAAGCCCAGTCCTACTGACTGGTTCAAGTTTTATTTTGTGGCAATTGTGAAAACATGTTTGAAGTGTGTGGGATTTAGTAATGGACTCATGTTGGTGCAGAAGAAATGCAGAACAAATAGTGAATAATGAGCTTTTTTTTTTTTTTACATGATGCAGCTTATCCAGTAGACAGTGTTTGATTGTGGTCCAACTGTTTCCTCTGAGCTGCAGAGGCTCAGGAGGAGGGGGGGGGGGGACTCTGAGACACAGCAGGGGGAGGAAGGAAGGAGGAATCATCCCATGATCAGTAGCTGCTCGGAGGGATCCACTGTCCTGGTCCTCGGATGTAAAGAGCGGATAAGATGCTGAAGTTCTTCACTGCGCGGGATGATGAGAACGAGAGTCTGCTGGGAGCCATAACTGAGGGTAAGACCTGCACATGCTGCTGACACTTTGCATCTGTGTTGGTCCGTGAAAAAAAACGCTGAGGCAGCGTTTGGAAAGACCGCATCATCTTCTGCGTGTGCGTGTTTTGCGCACATTCCTCCGCACGCGCGCGCACACGCACACTGACAGTTCGGGTGAATAGTTCCATAGGAAGAGTTCACGCATCCCTGCTCGCGCCGATGTAACGTGCCTCAGTGTCGCATTGCCTCTGGCTGCACGCTGTGGTTAACGGACACACACTTTAACATGTGCGCGCGTGTGTTGTCTGCGTCATCGTCCCGGGAAACGAGCAGCTGGCTCTCAGCGCCTCGTGCACTTACAACAAACATGTTATCAGTAAAAAGCTGCAATGCAGACCTACTGGGCCTTTATTGTTTCACATGGACTTTTTCACAAGGATGTACAACGTCACATACATCTTTGTGTGTGTGTGTGTGTGTGTGTGTGTGCGTGTGTGTGTGTGTGTGTGTGTGCGTGTGTGTGTGCGTGTGCGTGCGTGTGTGTGTTGGGTTCCATAAAACATCAGCTGCGCACGCATTAACTTGAACATAACAGGGTTGTTAAACATACGGTCAGCGGGCCAAACAAGCGCCATCAAGAGGCCCCACTATGGACCGTGCAGGATTCATTTGCAGGATTACCTAAAAATGGACATAAGAACACATATTGGCAGAAGTGAAAGTATTCACGTTACTGTAGTTGAAGTTGCTTTTATAGGTACTTTTTTTTTTTTTACTATATTTCTCAATCAGTCATTTTACTTGTACTTGTGTATGTTTTAAAGTAAGTGAAGTAATTCATTACATTTCTACACCCAACCATTATTGAATAAATTCTTGTTTTTTGTTTTAGAATGATCAACAGACATTGTAAAGCTACAAAAAAAGATGAAACGACCTGACAACAATCAAATGCATCACATCATAGCCGACCAATCAGATTAAACGTCATACACCGTGCCAAAACACAATCATATTCAGTTCATAAATGTAACTATACTTAGAGTCTGATCATTTCTTTTATTTTTACCTGAATTCATTGGTGTTATTTTATTTAATTTTTTTAAATGATTGTACATTTTGACAAACCTTTTATTGCATACAGATGCCTTTGTGGAAAACAAATTAAGTTCCATTTTATAAGACATGTTTACTGTAAGGGAACCGTGGGAAGATGTATTACCAAAAAATAAACAGAAAATAAACAGAACACTTATTTTGAGTACTATTTAATTGAGGTACTTTTTACTCGTACTTGAGTACAATTTAAATCAAGTAACAGTACTTCTACTTAAGTAAGATATATCGGTACGTTTTACACCTCTGCATATGGGCTATCTATCAAGAAATCTATAATTTATTAAACAAAACATGTAATAATCCATCCGCATCATCCAACACTCATTTATCGTAACGCATTGAAGAACACATATTTTTCAATCCTTGTTTAGTTTTTGCTTTATCAATAATCATTCAGTATATCGTTTGGATAAGTAAAGACAATGTTTGAATAAAATCGTCACGCTTGTTGTGTTTTCTTATGTTTCAAAAAAAAAAAATCTCAAGATCAAGTTGCATTCATGTTTCAAGTGTGTTTCATTTAGTGTGTGATTAGGTAAAGTTTGTTCAGAATGTAAGTAAGTAAGTAAGTCATTTATTTACAGTATAAAGCGCTTTTTGCAGATAGTGCAACATCACAATAGCATAATAAAACATGGATGCATATACATCATAGGAGCAGCCTATGATGTACAGTATATCACAGTTGAGCTCTCTGAGAGACTGGTGCAGGTTATTCCAGAGTCTGGGGGCCACAGCCTGGAACGCCAGGTCTCCTAGGGTTTTAAAGTTTTTGGGATCTTTAGGAGACCCTGACCTGAAGACCGAAGGCTACGCCCAGATGTGTAGAGGCACAACCAGTCTGAGATATATTGAGGGGCCTGATCATGTAACGCTCGGAAAAATAAGAACGAGGATTTTGTACTCTGTGAAACTTGTGCAGAGTCGAAAGAAAGGGGGTGATGTGGGATGTTCTGAGAGTACCAGTTAAAAGTCTGGCAGCATCATTCTGTACGATGTGGAGTCTGTTTAGGGTCGACTTTTTAAAACAAGTGAAAACAGAATTACAATAGTCAATGCGTGATGATAAAACGCGTGTATAACCAGTTTGAGATCTGATTTTGATCACAGATTCCTCACTTTAGAGATATTTCTAAGGTGGCAAAAACAGTTTTTAGTCAGTTGACGACATGGAAAGATAATAAATGATTTTAGAAATTAATTGAAAACTATGGCATTACAGTGGTTTCCTGGTTTCATTCAAAGTAAATCACATGTCTGGTATTGTAATATGAACTAATGTAAACTAAAGTTTGACACTTCTGACCCATAAATATAGGATGTAGGCCTTTGTCTTTTCAAGTCACTAATAATAGAATTTCGGACCTAAGTTACTCACAACAATAATGTTTATATTGTATCACAGTTTTCTCAATCAACTGCAACACACAACCTCCCACTGCACTTAAAGATAAGATTGATCATTTCGTTACGTATTGTCTTCAATAGGTAGATGATAATTGTTGATATTTATTATTTCTTGTCGTACATGTGAAATCCAATGATTGAATGATGTAGTTTTTCATTATATTCACAGATACGACAGATTTTGCATCTGTTGACAGTAACAAGAATACATAAGAAGCAGCAAACTGCCTACTCAGTGTTTGAATTAGAAAATTAGCACTTACCTTGAATTTTCTGTACTTTTTTTAATGACTTGTGCAATTGTGTGCAGAGCCTGAGCTTGTTCAATAGAACAGCACCGGGTTTTACAATACGTCTCGCTCTTTAAATGGACACAGCCGTTCTATAAACGATGCCGACTCAACATACAGAACTGTTACCCGACTGTTCTCTGAGGAAACAGAAGCAATGTGCAATCATCCATCTCTTACTGCCACTGGCTGTGGATCAATAATTGGCTGAATAGAAGCGTACTGTGTAACTATGGGTGTTGCTTGTTATTGGCTGAAACACACCTCACCAAAACGAGCTGCTAATAATTCATTTACTGATGATTGAACCCTGCAAGGTTTGTTTAAGACGCAAAAAACAGATGATGGCTACTTAGCACACCTGAAAGCGTGGGTTTTTTTTTTCCAAATGAGGCAAAAATTATGATTAAAATGCATTATGGTGCACATGAGTGTATGTAAGTGTTTCTGGGAAGATGAATGGGTTTATGATCCTACTTTATTGTTGATGTTGTAATCACTTTCCTTGAACAGATGAAGGGGACAAACCATCTCTTCAGGACACAAAGCACCACTGGTTGAACCGTCCTTGCCTCCTGGTGGTCAAGGACGGGGATGTCTCCAAACCTGGACTTGGATGCGGGCAAATCAGGCTCGAAACTCCACCAAAGGCCGTCACAGAGGAATCAATCGAGCGTAAACCTGCTGAACTTCCTGCCAAAGCTGCATCTCACTCTCAGCTAGAAGAAGGCTGCTGCACTGTGACAGCAATCTCTAGATGGGGCGAAGAGTCGTCCAGCCCTTTGATGCTGAGCCCTGCTGAGGCTGCGTGGCCAGACGAGGAGGAGGAGGAGGAGGAGGAGGAGGAGGAGGAAGAAGAAGAGGAAGATGTAGGCGAGGAGAAGCCCCAGGTTCTTCCATCAAAGGAGGACTCTGTGATTGAAGAGAAGGAGCTGGAAGAAAGCAGACAAGAGGGGATTGCTTCTATTTCGCAGATGGAGACATGTGGGATGGACTACCAGAGCCAGGTCAAGATGACTGGATCTAATGAAGGAGATGAGACTCACTCACACAATGCCCAGACACCTGGTGTTGATGGAGCAATGGGAAAAGATCCTAATACTGACTCCCAGCCAAGTCCTGTTGGGGTTCTCTCCCAGGATACAGGCTCTGTTTTGGGGGACATCGCTCCACAGTGGATCCCTGATGCTGAAGCTCAGGTCTGCATGAAGTGCGGAGTCAGGTTTACCTTCACCAGGAGGAGGCACCACTGCCGTGCCTGTGGGAAGGTAAGGAGTCGGAAACATTTGGTTTTCTGTGTGATCAATTTTCAGGTGAAGTTTGATAAGTGATGGTTGATGTGAGCACTGTGTGTGTGTGTGTGTCTGTCCATCTGTGTTGTGTGCATGTGCATGTTATGTGTCGTCAGGTTTTTTGTGCACTTTGCTCCAATCTGAAGATCAGACTAACACATCTGGATGGAAAGGAGGGACGGGTTTGTGTTACCTGTCATTCAACCCTCATGAAAAGTGAGCACAGACACATTTTGTTGTCCGTGTCGACAACGGTCATTGCTTCCGCAATATTTCTTATCTTTCGTTGTTTTTCTCTCAGGGACGCCTCCACGGAGGAAACGAAGGGTGTGGTTTGCGGATGAAATCCTTGATCAAAAGCAGTCAGAGTCAGCTCCGACCACGCCCGTCCGTGGATCCACCTTCTCACCACTGAGACACGCGCTGGGTGGGCCAATTAAAGCCTCTGTAGGGTCACCGCAGGTCAGGCGATCTTCCAGGCCACGTGGAACAACAAGTGTAAGTTCACTTTAAAGGTCCCATGTCATGCTATTTTTCACTCATCTCCATTTGTTCTAAAAACCCCAAAAACATAGTATTTGTTTTCCAGAGTTTTAGCCTCTGAAAAGTCACTTTCTGAGCAACTCTACACACACAGGCTGATTTGCAGCCTACTTATGCATATTCATGAGTGGGCGTGTCTATAGACGGGACACTGACTTCCTCCTCCCCGCACGGTGACGTAGGGCCAGAGGACGGCCCGCCCTCCTCCCACAGCATGAGCTCCGTAGCTGAGCTCATGCTACTTTATAAACACTAGACAGAGCGTGGGGGCGGGGCGTTTACCGGTACATACATAGACTGTAGAAAATACATAGATAGCCTTGTGCAAAGGACGCTGAAATGCTCACCTTCATGAGTGTGTCTGTTTGCATGTCAATCACAGCAGAGAGCTTCCTGGAGGTGCGGCTTCTCCAGCTCAGTGCCGTGTCAAATTTGTCATCAAAGTGGGAACGCGTCATCAAATTGTAGTGAGGTGTTTGGGCTCACCCTGCAGTAAGAAAGGAGCAAATCACCCTCTAACTAACGATTGACGGAATCAATGAAAAAAACACTTTGGGCATGTGTATGAAGCCCTAATAGTACTTTTATCATGTTTAAAGTACAGAAAAGTTGATTTAGCGAAACATGGGTCCTTTAAACAAGCAGTTTATGAGCACATATTGGATTTTATTTTGTTTCATTGAAAATATGTTCCTAACGTTTGTGTTTTGTGAAATTGTCACATCATCTTCCTCTGCAGGAGGCCCGTGGTGCTAACGGCTGGGGAACCTCTGCTTTAGTGAGCAGCTCTGCCAACCTCATTCCCTTGGATGGTCTCCCACCCATTCTGACCTCTACAGGAGTCAAAGGAGGTAAAACCACACCGAGAGTGAGAGCCAACAGCACAGAAGCATTTCATTTACCTCTCATTACTTATCAAAGTGCTGATGTAGGTGTTTTCCTGACTAAGAAAAGGTAGGAGTTGCCAACAAATTACACTGATGTGAAGAAGCATCTCAAAGCAGTTGGAATATTGGTGATGCAGCAAAAATTAAGTGACATAACCAATGAACTAAGGTAAAGCTTTATTGCTTTCATTATATAAGTGCAAAAAGGAAGGAGGAATCTGCAAATATTCATTTTGAGGTATGTTATTTTTCATATAGACGAGCTCTTACACAGCATTAGCATTTCAAAATTACATTTACGTCCACAGTCTCACTCACTGTGGGTGCCCTTCTTCGGACAAAACTTGGAATTTAATGGTGCAGGTTTCCTTTAAAAATGATGATGTTGTTAGATTAGTTTTGCTGTCCAAACACACTAAAGCTGACATGTATACCAGTAGTTTTACCTACTTTAAATAAATAATTTACATTTATTTTTCAATTGTCTATCATTATTCTAAGTTTGCCATTTCTCGCACTGGATTTCGTCTAGTTATTTGGACCCACTCAGTTCTACATTTTTAATTCAACTCGTCTCTTTGTGCATGCATCAATACGATGTGCATAGACAAGGAAGAAGAGTTAAAGATATTTGAAAATGATCAATTATACAAAAATTACATGTTATTCTTTTTGTTTTTATTTTTATTTATTTTTGCATGACGTTCTTTTTTATCCTATGCAGATGTGACATATTTGCATTTAATGCATCATCATCAGTCTATTGACGTACATCTGCAATATTGGCAGCAAAAGAATGATAGCAATAACTGGGAGAGCTATGAATTCATTTAGTTTGGGGGTTTTTTTTAATTAATCGGTCACAGATTAGAAAGAAATTGGATACGGCTTTATTCAGTACTATATTTTGTTTGCTAATGGATGTTAGAGATGTGTGTTTTTCTCAGCAGGTTAAAGCACAAACTGTTGTTGTGTGGTTTGTTGATTTTCTCAGACTACACTGTGGAGGAGAAGCCATCTGAGACGCTGCTCATACAGGAGCTAGAGAGCGGAAGAGCCAAATCTCTGGTGTTTGTTCTCAATGCTAACCTCCTGGCAATGGTCAAAGTAGTCAACTGTAGGTATATATATATATATATATATGGCATAGTAAAAAAAAAAATATCAGTAATTAGAAAAATACTTAGTATAAATCAGCAATTCTGTTATCATCGTGTTATAGATGTTAACAGGAAGTGCTGGTGTGTGACAACAAAGGGACTGCACGCTATGGGTCAGGTGGAGGTGGTGGTGCTGCTGCAGTGCCTGCCCGAAGAGAAGAGCTTCCCTAAGGACATCTTCAGTCACTTCATCCAGTTGTATAGAGATACACTCACAGGTTAGGGCTAAACGTGTGTGTGTGTGTGTGTGTGTGTGTGTGTGTGTGTGTGTGTGTGTGTGTGTGTGTGTGTGTGTGTGTGCGCGCAAGCAAGTGTGACATAGAACAAAGTGCACACAGTAAATATTTAAAATAGCAACATTTGTCTTGTGCAAAAAATAAAATGGAATAAAAACAATATACTGTATATATGTAGAACAAAATTATAATTATAAGTGTTATAAAAGGGGAAAATGTTATGTTTTACATATATCCATATACACACGCATATGCATCCGGTATAGGTGTTTTTTTTTTAAAAAAAAATTGAAACTTGTATTTTATTATGAAAGCCTATGATTAAAACTAAATCAAAATTTGCTGTCAAAATGAACCCTGGTGCTAAAATCTGACCAAACCAACCGATCCAAATCAAGAAAAATATCAAACACCAACAACAACAATATCCCTGCATGAAGTTTTATAATTAACCATGAAATATAAGATGTGCTTTACATTGAAGGGACAGCACCATGCAGGGACCAGAGTTAGTTAGTGTGCATCTATGTGATACCAAAAGAGGAATGCCTGAAAGATTTCAGGTTGTGCCTGACATGTATTATCACAGCATTAGAGATAACTACAGGATGGTTATATATACTCAAATGCAGTGAAGAACACAAGATGTATGAGAGCTAAAGACACAGTTAATGTATTTTAACACTTAAGTGTGTTTTTCTAATTGTTTTTCTCGCATTGTTTCTGTAGGAAAGGTTATCCAACACCTGACTCTGTCCCAGTTTGGTGGTAGTTTCTTAGGAAGTGACGAGCATGCTGGTTTCCTGTACGTCCGTGCCACTCTCCAGTCCCTTCAAGGTCTTCCTCTGCCAAACCAGCCGTACCTCTTTGGCCTTCTGGTGCATCGAGCGGAGCTGGCCTGGGCCAAAGTGTTTCCTCTGCGTCTCATGCTGCGGCTGGGGGCAGAGTACAGATGTATACTGTTGTTCTTTTTTTATGTGAATTCCTTTCTTTGCTCTTCCTCTTCAGTTATGAATTTTCCTTTTCTTTTACACTCTAGTTTACCCGTGTCCTCTGTACAGTGTGCGCTTCAGGAAGCCCTTGTTCGGGGAAATAGGACACACGATAATGAAGCTGCTGGTGGTTAGTAAATTATTGATTTCTAATATTATTCCACATATGGTGTCATAACTTGTCGTAAATGTCGTAAAATCATTTATTTCAGGACTTTAGAAATTACCGTTACAGTCTGCCACTGGTACCAGGGCTCACTGTGGATCTTGAAGCTCAGAGAACCTGTATAAAGATACCCAACGCTGGCTATAATGAGGTGATAAAACACCTAATGGGTGTGATCTCTTCTCCACGCACTTCTTTTTAACATTTTTTGTCTTCCTCTCTTTATGTTAGCTAATGAAGTCTTTGTCCAAATCCAATGAGCATGTGCTGGCTGTGGGTGCGTGCTTCAATGAGACTGCAGACTCCCACCTCATCTGTGTTCAAGCAGATGATGGCCAGTACCAGACCCAAGCCATCAGCATCCATAATCAGCCACGCAAAGGTGACATCACGACACACTGACACTCGCTATGAGTTTAGTGTGTTTTATCTTAAAGCTGCTATTTGGACTTTCTGAGAAACGTCTCGATGTCCCGCCCTAAACAGCCTCACTTCCTCCCACTGCCTCTCCCAATTTACTAGAAGGCACGCCTCTACTTTTCTGCTTGCGCATCGCGGAACATAACAAGGTCGCATCGGGTCACATTGATATAGGTCTAGGGGTCAGGTAAGAACCAAAATCATATTTACCTGTTTGCTGTTGTGACACGCAGCCTTGTTTCCGTGCACAGTTCCGCATTCACTTTGATTGACAGTCTCAGAAACAGGAAGTCGAAGCCTATTGGCTGGGCGCACTTGGCGATCGTTTCGTTTGTATAGAGGTCTATAGGACGAAGGAGGGACTTATATACATTAATGTATATGAATGACCACCAGCAGTAGATCATAGTAAAAGACTAGTTAGGGATTTTCTCGAAGTTCAAAACAATCATACATAAACATAGATTTCTCCAAAACTCCGGATATCAGCTTTAATATATAGTCAACAATCCTTGTTCAGAAACTCTTTTTGTTAAGCTGGGTGACATGGTCCTTCCATCCTGAGTGTAGTCAATACATAATGTAGACCACTGTATTCGCTGGAATCCTGTATAAACTCTGACCAATCCCTGCCATTCTATCCGAATGAAAAGAACCAATCAAAGCCTTGATGTCTTGTCTTTTCCTGCCCATGCCCCCCTCTGTCCCTCCCCTTTCTTGCATCGCGCTCGTCACATGACACCGTCCCCGGAAATGTTTAGCACACTGCTCAGCAGACCTTTGAGCAGTGGAGATACATATGCAACCTGTATCCGATCTGTTAAAGACAGTCTGGGCAGCACAATTCAGATAAATTCAGATAAAATCCGACCCAGGTCACTTTCATTTGTGGCCGAGGCGCTTTCTATCTTACTCCTACGTTACCACCGTGCAAAAACGTCAAGATTCTAGGTCCCAGGAGAAGCTGCGTGGAAAAACCACAGGATGCAGCAGAGAGTGCTGACTTATGTTGTAAAAACATTTCCCAGTGACACACAGTTCTACACTGGACGCCTCCATATTTACTTCCATAAACACCGTACATGCCTGCAGGGCGTCTTCAGCGTGCGCATGGTTCAGTTCAGGGTTGCATACTCCAAACTGATTAAAGACACATTTAATATGTAATATGAAGTAGAGATGTCCCGATACAACTTTTTCACTTCCGATACAATACTGATATTGCAGCCGTGAGTATTGGTCGATGCCGATATTGATCCGATATGATATCAGCACGAATCATACATGCTTTTATTACTTATGTTGTAGTGTGGAATGTTAGAAAAGGCTTGATCATGTGATGTTACTCAAACAGAGAACAATAGTCAGCAACAGTAGGTATGAGTAAAACCATTTATTATTAACCAATTGGTTACATACATTTTTACCTTCAACATAGCATCTATGGTATTCTACATTTGAATAAATATAATATAATATATATCGGAGATTTTAGATGCAGTCCGATAAAATCCGATATTTGTTTTCTGGCTGATATCGGGCCGATATCCAATATCAATATCGGATCGGGACACTGCGAATATGCATTAAGACTTGCAGTGTGAACGTAGTGTCAGTTGGACCAATTATTATTTTATTTGCTTCATGGGGGATTTGTTTATATCAGATGCGCGTTCAAGGTTGTAGGGGCGTGGCTTTGGAGGAAGTTTTGGATGGAGCACAGATGGGAGGGGGAGGTCCCGTTTGCTCAAATAATGCCAGCTTTCTGAGATTGTAGACTACACCTTAAATATGTGCTGCATCCTGTTTCGGGTGTATCCCGCCTTGAGATAAGGTTACACTTCATACACCTGGGACCTATGCTACGACTCTAGATATTTATATCCTGGATTAATCTCCGTTAGCGGGCGTCAACTAACCAAACATTCCCTGTCAGAGAGAAGCTGTCTTACGACAGTTGATCACAACGCGGTAATTTAAGCCAAGTGGTTTCAGCCTGGCAACGTGCACGTTCACATGAAAGGGGTGGAGATTGCAGCTCCTGACCAGCCACAGGAGAACCTGGCAAAGCGACCGTTTTTACAATGGAGGAACAGCTTATGATATTAAACAAATACTGTATAATGAATTTAAATCCATGATGACAGCAAAGAGCAACAGTGTTGGCGGAGATTTTATACTCGCTCAGATCTGATCCACTTCATCACTTGGTCCTGACCAGGTCAGGTGTTCAGATTAGGTTTAAAATTATGAATAATTAAAATCCATATTTTAGATAAAAAACAACACTGTTGTTACAGAAAAAGCAGGAAATGAAAGAACCCAGGCAGGA
The DNA here is from genome assembly GCF_900634775.1 of Gouania willdenowi. Taxonomy (NCBI): domain Eukaryota; kingdom Metazoa; phylum Chordata; class Actinopteri; order Blenniiformes; family Gobiesocidae; genus Gouania; species Gouania willdenowi. Next base: position 21,758,617 of record NC_041047.1, on the reverse strand, counting down.
AGCCGCTGACACTGACACTGTTAATGCGTAAAAGCATGAGATTATTTATGGTATTAATCCATTGGATGATAAACGGGCAGCGCTCAGTGTCCCTTTATTACAGCACACACGTTTTTCTACTCAAGTAGACCTATTTATCACACACACACTGGGATGAGAGCACATTGTTTCACTGTCTGTAGTATGTTCCTGCTGATGCGGTCAGCCTCGGCATACAAAGACACAGGATTCATCAGATATAAATCAATATCTTTCCTAAATGATGTCATCAGTAAATTCTCTCTCCTGTCAGCTGTCAGATCAGATCCACACAGTGGAGCTATTGGACAGCTCGCTTTCTAAGAGAACTGATTTGTCAGGAGGCGGGACTATAGCACTCGCACAGATCCTAGCGAGAGCAAAACCTGCTCCTGACCAGGCTAGTCGTTCAGCCTAAGTTACCATGGTGACGTTAGCCAGCTTCATAGTCGAGCACACACTGATCAAGTCCTGAAAGTTAGCGCGATAAAAGGTAATCTCGCTTCGTAACATAGGCCCCTGACGCGTGGACACTGGGGTACCTAAACCTATAGCAGGCATAGGACACTGGCAGCCCGGGGGACACATGCGGCTCTCGAAATGACTCCAAAAACACACAAAATGGCAACAAAACAAAAAAACAGCAACAGAAAATTAGAAAAAAAAATTACAATGTTACAAAAACAACAAAAACTAATACACAAAAAATGTCTCCAAAATGACAACACAAACACACAAATTGATTTATAACACCCTAAACAACAACAAAATTACATGAGAAGAAAATACGCAAAATGACTTCAAAAATACACAACGCGACAGTGAAGACACAAGGCAACAAGAGAAAGCACAAAATGAGAGAAAGATACACAAAACGACCACAAAAAACGAAACTAAACAATAAATTACAGCAAAAACACATGAAATGACAACACAAACTCATTGTTCTTCCTTGTATTAATGCTCAGAACAGTCATTGTTCTAAATGCTAACATGAATGTGGCACTCAGATCAGAAAATCCCATTTTTGTGGCCCTGCTGTAGTAAAGATTGCTCACCTCTGCTCTATAGGATACTGTATACTAGCACTGGTAAACACATTTATAATTCAGTTTCTTTCCTTCCATCTTTTCAACAGTTACTGGGTCCTGTTTTGTTATATTCAGTAGTGCCCTGAAAGCCTCAGCTGGATACCTCGCCAAGTCCAGCATAGTGGAAGGTAGGAAATCCACTGAGATAAACACACTTCACTTCATCCTTCCTTTTGTTGTCTACTTTTTAATACCTTATATCTGCAGGCCCAGCAGCCTGGCCCCAAGTTCAATTTATTTTGAACATGTTGATTTTTGTGTGTCTCTGTGTACATTTTAACAGACTGTTTGTCATGTTTGATGCACGAGTGTGTTTGTGTGTGTGTGTGTGTGTGTGTGTGTGTGTGTCAGAGATTCCCCCTCCTCTTCTATTAGTGTCTGTGTGTTGCTCCTGTATTGCTGTTGCATCTCCACAGACGGGTTAATGGTGCAGATCACCGTGGAGACCATGGCGGAGCTGCGTCGATCGCTACGGGAAATGAAAGACTACACTGTCACCTGTGGACGGCTCGACCAATCAGCGAGCCAGGAGCTTGTTTGTCTACAGTGGGTGGAAGAAAAAAGCACAGTGAACAAGGGGTGTGTGTTTGTCCAACGGTTTACAGACAGCTTGCTAAAAATACAGTAGGGGAAGATAATATATACATAATTCCAATGTAATCATCTCAGGACTATTTATGTTTTCTAGAGTGATAAGTCCAATAGATGGGAAATCCATGGAGTCAATCATCAGTAAGAAGATGTTCCAGAAGTCTGAATACAAAGAAAATGGGAAGATCATCCGCTGGACTGAAGTGCTTCTCATCTTTTTTTTCCATAAATACAATCATTATTCTATCGTAATCCACCATTTCCTCCTCACATTTTCATGAACATGTTGTGTAGGTGTTCTACCTGCAGAGGGGAACTCGTGCTAAAGGCGCTGTGATTGACTCTGCTGAGCACAACCGACTAACAGAGCGGATCGCCCGGGCATTCTGCCTGGCACTGTGTCCACACCTGAAACTGCTGAAGGAGGATGGGATGGCCAAACTGGGGCTGCGCGTCACCTTTGACCCTCAGGAGGTTTGAACTATTTTACAGTAATTTCACTAAGATTTATATATTTTTATGTTTACCACATAATGTCAACTTTGCTTCATTATGTTGGAAGATGTTGCCCGGGGGCCATATCTGGCCCTTTAGACCATTCAATTCGGCCTGCAGGAGAAAGTAAAAATAACAGAGAAAACATGAATTATTGTGTAAATTTCCAAATATTCCAGTTGTAGATGGACAAATTGAGCAATTTAAAGGCACACTGTGTAACATTTGGCCACTCGGGGTGCTTGACCAGTAACTTTCACGCAAGCGCCCCTAGTGGCCACAAGCGCCGCAGCACTGTCGCAAAAATCAACAGTCAGTCGGGCCAGCCTCCCTTCGTATTTGGATTGTGTATGCAGACAGTAGTTGACCTGTAACTTCGGGATAAGGATTGGCTTTTCCCCCCTATTCCCACCCTTCTCCCTGGCCTCGCCGCCGTTGTCGGCCGGGGTTGGGTCGCCCGTCCCCTCCGACCCCCGGCGAAGGGGGCCGAGTAGGTGGGCAGCGCCATCGACGCGGCGAGGAAGTCCTAGCGCCGGGACTCCAGCGGTGGCGGCTGCTCCTCCAGCCCTGAGAGCCAATCCTTATCCCGAAGTTACGGATCTGACTTGCCGACTTCCCTTACTAAAGAATCCACATTTAACTGAACTATCGCAGCGATTAGTCCATCGTTAACCCAACACAAATCTACCACACTGTTTACAACCAAAAGAGCACAATATGCTCTTTTGGTTGTAAACAGAAGCTAACTCGTTTCAGCTAACAACAATAATAACGCCAGGTCGGTAAATGCCCGTATGTTAACATCACGTGGAAACTACTGTATAGTTATCTGAGACCGTGGTCACGTGACTGCCGTAAAGTGAAACGTTCTCCAGGCATTCTCTAGGTCACATGACCTAGTGAAACACGGTCCGTCTCCTCCAAACTTACATGGTCGGTATTTCAAGAGGGAAGCCCTGCTCGGAGCATTAATACTGTCAAGCTCTGTATATTGGCCTGAGGAATCATTTAAAATAACTCATATGGCTCAACTCTTTAGGTTAGAAAGTCCACAGTGTGCCTTTAATGAAACTCCACTATATTTTTAGGGATTTGCATTTTTCCTTTGTTTATATCACATGAATGCAGTCATTTTTCATTTCAAATTGAAGAACGAACTCTCAATTTTTCCACAAATCTTGCAATTTGTCACAAACGATGGCAGAAAAATCCTCTAAATTACATCGAAATTGGTGACAGAATCAAAAAATTGCAATGGCAAAATTGTTGTCTCCTCCAATCCCAATCCCCATCTATAATCTATGGCCCACTTGAGATTAAACTGGTCTGTCTTTGGCCCCTGAACTAAAATGAGTTTGGCAACTCTGAACTAGATGTTTGACGAGTACAGGATATGCAAGCAGAATCATTTTTGCATGCAAAGATATAAGAAATGTCATAGTGAAGATAGCGAATAAATAAACATATGATATTAAATATTAGAAATGACTCGCCCTTCTTTCAACTGAAATAAATAGTTTTTTCTCCTGCATTAGACGTTTGTGTTGCAATTTCCAGGTGGGATTTGTTGCTGGGAGCAATGGGCTGCCCCTCCCTGCTCAGTACCTCAACGCCCTGGATAGTGTGCTAATACCCGTCGTCCACAGCAGGGGGCGCAAGAGAGATGAGGAGCCCATTTTGATGGAACTGATCTTCTACATCCTTGAGAACATCACGTAAAAAAAAATATATATATATATATATATATATTTAAAAAAAAAACATGCTCTAGTACATTTTAAGACACTTAGACCCTGACCACAGCTCAGTCTTTAGCACTTTCCAACATGAGTACAGGATTAAAAAAAGAAAGTCTTCCAAAGGAGAAACTAAACCACAGCCGAGGTTTGCATCGTCCTGATCCACCAGAGAAAAGTGTTCTCACTCTAATGCTCTCTCTGATCTCATCCAGCCATTGAGAATCTGCATGAACCCAGCAACAGACCTTCATGGATCACAAGTTGCAACGTCATTGCTTGACATTAACCATGTCATCAATTTCAGATATATGACGAATACCTTTAAAGTGGGAGCAGGAGTCAGCCCCACACTGAAAGCAAAAAAAACAAAAGGACTTGAAAGCACTGTATGTAGTAGATCTTTTAGCAAATTAATGCACACAGAATGAATGCCTGGGGAATGTTTTCATACAGAATGTAAACCACTACAGATGTAACACTAATTAAAATTGCAACCATGACCAAGTTTGTGTATCTTCAGTGAACGCATCTTTGTCTTTTCTAGAAAAGTTCCTAATTTCTCTTTGAAGAAGTTAGTTAAAATGAGTTAATGCATTTTAAACTGTATTGTTGCTGCATGATCACAAATTTGAACTAAGGTTGGCCAAATGCAATACCTGGATTTTTACAACTGTCTTCTCCATATGCTAAAATGTGATACTATAAGCTTTTTAAATTATTGATGTATATTTATACATCTTCAAATTGACTGGATTTTTAATAATAATACATTGGATTTTATATAGCGCTTATCAGACACTCAAAGCACTTTACTGAATTAAGGCATAATACTTTCACTCCACACTTAGTGCTGGTAAGCTACTATTGTAGCTGCAGCTGCCCTGGGGCAGACTGACAGTGGCAATAGGGGTGAAGTGCCTTGCCCAAGGACACATTGACAACTACCACTGGAGTGACTGTCCCCCACTGTGGCACCTGGAATTCTCAGTGGTCTCCCGTTCAACTACTGACGAGGCCCAGACCTGCTTAGATTCCGAGATCTAACAAGATCGAGCAATGACAGGCTGGTATGGCCACAACACAATACTTTAAAACTTAGTGTTAATTAAAAGCAAGTATGGCCTAAAGGGTTATTGAGTTTCTGTAGTCCAGTCCAGAAACACTCAGGGGTCTGTGAAATTACTCAATAATCAAATGTACGATGTATCAAAGCTTATTATTGTATGCATCATAGTAAAAAAGTGTGAAGTTGTGCAACAAACAAGAGATCAGATGGAGATGCTACAATGTGTTGATGTAGGAATACACTTCCCAGCTTTCTGTAAACTTAGGTTGGGGATCAGTTCCCGAACTTTCCTTTTTACTTTTTGAGTGAACATTAAAATGTGTATATTTCACATGAAAAAAAACTAAATAATGTGTAAAACATATCCCCCAAAGCATCAAGTACAAATTGAAGTAATTTAATTAATTAATTAAAACTGCTTTATATTAATGTGAGTTCTCTACAATATTCCCATCTGTCTTTATTTTTCCATAAATTGTGCTGCAGAACCCTTGTACATCCTAAGAATGCAGCGTATGTTGAGTTTTAGTTCTGCTTTTTAGCACTTTAGCATGTGATTCATTATCACGAGTCATTCTGTTGGTTAGACAATAGACTAATATAGAACTATTAGGTAAATTAATGTCATTGCAAGAAAAAAAAAACATTCCAGACTATTTTGTAATGATTTTTGGAATTAGGTTAGTTGTGCTTCAAATGGCTTTAGGACAAATGTGTAAAGTTCTATTTGATTATAAAGCAGCTACTACTGCTGATTGTTTAACGTTCCTCAAAAACACCTGAAGGGTTTAAAAAGACTAGTTTTACAAATGCTAATGAAAACGTAACCTCATTTTAAACTCTGCAGAAGCAACCGATGGTTGCGTAGGGTGTGAGTCGATGAGTTTTGCAGGATATTTTCTCTCTGCCTTGGGCCAGAGACTCTTTAAACAAAACATAATGGCTCTGTTGTTTACCTCCTACTTGCTGCAACATACTTGGAATACTCCAGTCAAGAGGAAGCAGAAGCAGTAGAATTTTTTGTCATAGAGGCCATCAGATAACTCAGAACATCTTAGGAATAACACGTAGTACATACTTCAACTGTGAGAGGGAAAAGGAAAACACGAGTTAAATTAAAAAGGAATTTATTGGCATTTTATTTTAATATGTATTGTAACAATATTTAGAAAGTCTAATGTATACCAATATAATTAGTCTTTTGTTTATTGCAAAATTATTTACAAAATGTATTTTCAAGTATGATAGAAACTGTACAGTTATCCACGGGGGAGTCAGACGGGTCAATAAGGAGTGAAAAGGTGAAAGGCCAACATGAAATTGAACTAAAAGGTAATTTGCAACATCAGTGAAGATAACATTGAAGTGAAAACATCTTCTCTTCATTTATTGTGTTTCATGAATAGTTCCCCAAATCAGAGAAACAAACCAACCAAATAAATATGGGACCCCTAACTGTGGAGCTCATTGAACACGTCACTTCCCCATGTTCAAATGTTAACCGGAAACAGAAACAGCCAAAAATCTCTTTGGAAGCCGTGGTGCTTTGAACGAGTCCACAAGGTCATACTTCTGTGTTTCCTTGGTGTTCCCTCCCAGTGTTTTTAGGCTTTCTTCATCTTGCCCATGTGAGCGCTGCCATTCTCACAGTAGGCAGAGCCGTTGATGGTGCCTTTGCTGGTTCCGTTGCCAGCCCCGTGGTTGATGCTTTTGCCGTTCTCGTGATGTTTTCCGTTTGCGTGCATGGCCGTGCCGTTCTGAACCTGCTTGGTCTGTACCTTCGGCAACCGCTTTCCCTTAACATAGGCCTGGATCCAGAAGTTAGAGAAGAGCACAAAGAAAAAGGTCCCGTACATCCAGACAAGGTGAATAATCATGGGGAACTGGTAGTCACAAGTGTCCATGAAGTAATACTGGGTTACATGGAGAGAAACCAGAACAAACTGGATCTGTTGGAAAGAAAACACAATTGAGTACAAACACAACTCGAGTAAGAAACTTAAAAGATTTCCATGGATGGATGGCAAGAGTTTCAAAAGTCAAAGAGGGGGATCGGCATTCTGATCCACTAAGCTTACAATAAACTGAAAAATTGCAGATTGTAAAAAAAATCCTACCAGTTGAATGGCAGTCATGTATTTCTTCCACCACAAGTACTTCTGGAAGCGAGGTCCAGCTGCAGAAAGGCCGTAGTAGAAATACATGATGACGTGGACCGAGGAGTTCACCATGGCATGGAAAGAACCCATTCCACCTGGAATTATCAAATATCTTTCAGTCAGAATGAAACCTTTATAGCCTCCTGGACTCTTAGTTAATGATTATCATAGTAAGAGTACAAGCATCCTTGACACGATGCTTAAATGGCTTTAGATTTATTATCACAATGTAAATCTAAAGAGTAATAGCGGCTGATCACATAAAAGGATCAGCGGGTCAACAGTCTAACCCTTGACAACTCAAGGATCGTTCATGTGTACTCACCAGGAGCGTAGCAAATGCCCCACCACCAGGTCCAGGGCATGAAGGAGTGGTGAAAGATGTGCAGGAAGGTAATCTGTCCGTGCTTTTTCCTCAACACGAAGAAAATCTAAACGATTGGACATTGATTAGCCAAGGCAAGATAATGTTCACAGAAAGTTAAACGTAAATTAAAATGGTACAACTTGTGGTGCTTTACAAAAAAACCTTTGACTTACTGTGTCCATTAGCTCAATAATCTTGGAAAACCAGAAGAGCCAAGCCACCTGCACCATCTGGTGAAGATAGACATGTTACGACGTGCTTACTTTTCTTACCAAGAATTCGGGGTGGGATACGTACCCGAAGTGCCTGAGGACTGTCAGAGGTATCGATTGCATCACATCTCCAAGTATACGTTGTGGCCCATCCAGACATCAAAAACTAAAAACAAGAACATTTGTTAACTAGGAGAATTATAGCACAAATAGTATTTTCTATTATGTTCATTTTGCTCTTTGATAAAACACATTTGTCTAAATGTCAAGTAGTTAGATCAGCGAGTAGGCATCTAGTCCAGCTTCAGTTCAACCCTCCAAAAAACCTTGGTTTTTGGTAAAGCTACTTACTTCATACACAATATATATTGATAGAGCAACAAGCAGGAAGTTGTAGAAAATCATGGCTTCTTTAAGCTGAAAAGGCTTCCGATTGGCCATTATGCGAGGTCCAAGGTAGAGTACAAAAAATAGGTAGCATAACAATATGACCGTCATGGGAACTGGACTCTGCATTAACAGGTAATTGTTCAGCCGTGGATCTGAAAAGAAAAGTGAATGAATCACACATCACACACAAACACAACATTAAGTATATTCTATTGTAAAACAAACAAACAAAAAAAAATCATCACTTACCAAATCCTGCCAAAACAAAGTTGTAGATATCCATGGCATTTGAGCCAATCTCCTGGATCTCTTGAAGCATAGTGACTGTTGTATTGGACCTGCTAATAAAAACACACACACAAATAGTTGGCATTTTGGATTGTAAAATATCATTGTTTTACAAGGAAATGTATACATGTCAAAAAAAATTTTTTATCGATTTGGACCTTTTCTCTCACCTGTGGAAATGTTCCTGTAAAGCAGTTACAATCATTCACAATTGGTTAAGAAAGAATAGAACAAAAGTCACATGTCAACTGTGTGACAGTGCATGGGTTCATGGCCATTCATATCCAATAAATTTCTTCAAGGAGAAGCATTTTAGATTATGTCCTGATTCAGCTCAACTGAAATGCAATTACTTGGAACACCGTGGCTCATTCTTCCCCTATAACAAACCCTCCCAGAATGCCTTGCCCGTGGATCAAGCCACTCATCAGCCATGGCCTGATATCAGAGAGGAGGTGCCTCGAGGAGGACCTCCCTCATCCCACAGTACCTCATACTGTCTGTGTGCCAAAAACCAAGACAGCAGCTAAAATGATTTTTTTTTTTCAAGAATCTAACAATAGAAAAAGAAAATTCACTAAACCTTCAGCGCCACATGTTGTAGCCAACTTTTCTAAAAACCATTTCATTGAGTCAACATAATATACAAGGTTCAGTTTTTCAGCAAACAAGGTGTCTAACCGGCAAACAAAAATGTTGCTATGGTTATTTGATTCCTGTGTGCTTTCTGTTGACATAGGCTGATCCTATCAAGAGTAAACCTCAAAGCAGAGAACATGCAGGGCGCGGCCCTGCTCTCTCCACACTGGATCCTGAGGTAGGCTTTGTTTGATGTACAATCTACAATGCTCTGAGTTTTTACAGCTCAAAGGCCAAAGCAGGCCCTCCTCAAGCCAACATGATTAAGAACTGTTAAAGTCAGATGTTGGAGGAATGTCAAAACGCTGAAGTCAGAGCTTTATCTGTAAACATTTTGAGTATGAATAAGAAGCTTAGTGAATCTAAAATTTGGAAAGCATTCAGTATTCAGGTGCAGTAACCTGATATTAAACACATTTTGATGTGTATTTTACTGTGAAAGGCTTAAAAGTTAGAAATGAATTTGTAAAAAAAATAAAACTTTTTCAACTTAAAAGTAAATGTATATTTTTCATGCATTCATTGTGCATGAAAAAAAAATGGAATTATTGGATGTTCTCAATCTTTCAGTCGATGTTGCCTGCAGCGACCTTACAGACTTGTCCAATTGTTAAACCACAAACCCTTGTAATCTCAAAGCATTACAAGAAACCGTGCTGTTGACAGACTCCAACGATTCAGAGCTGTCTGTGTCAGCCTGTGACGACTCACAAGGCAGCTTCCGGTGAAACAGGGGTCTTGTCTTCTCAATGACTTCTGTGCCTTCTTCCAAAAGGGCATTGGCATGACATACATGGCATTTCATAAAAGTCTTACATAAAACGCTGTGGTTGTTTATGAATCGACGAAGAGGCTTTTGGTCAGGCACGTCACATTTCAACAACAGTGCCATCATGTCTGTGGTGTAGTCTTGTTCTGAGGAAAAATACTGACAGTTAAATTGATCTGCCCTTAGTAGATCGAGTAAGGCGAAAGTAATAGTGTCTTGGTCAATGTGAGGAAAAGCAAATAAGATTTAGAAGAAGTTTTGACATGTTTGACTTTCAATTCATGCTAGTTTAGTGTAAATATATCAATAAACTCAATTACAAAAACAATAGGATTCTTGCAGCTTCGCCTTATTTTGGATGTTTTGTTCAAACCATAATGTGGGGCCAAATGTTGAAGACAAAAAAAAGAAAAAAAAAAAAATTTGTATGGTTCCGTTTAAAGTGATTTTAAAATTTCACAGTTGAACACAGAATATATGCATACAAAATGTAAAAATGGACTGGGTCAGTCATGACTGTAGCCTCAGTAAGGAGCAAAAAAAATAAAAAATAAAAAATAAAAAGATTGTCTGTGTCTTCAGGCCAGATAACCTTTTCTCCAGTTTCACAGAAGTAGGATGCAAAGAGCAGACAGCCAACACCACACCTTATTGCTCCGACACCATTGTACCACTTCTGGCATCTAGTTGTAAATGAACACAAAATGAAATCACACACGTTGCCTTTAACCGGCACTTGTTAAATAGTTATCGCTCATGATTTGAGCTAGTAGCAAAAAGGACAGTAAAAGCTTGGAATTGTCATAGAACAACTAAGAGTGATGCTCTTTCATGTGAAAAGACTTGAACTAAAGAGACAAAGTGATGCAATGTATCTTGTCGACAGATATATGACCACTGGTGATAAGGAAAAGGTAGCGTCTTGCAGCTCTCTGCTGCACATTTCTTTACACCACACGTATCAAAGACTGACATAAAATAATTTTTGGAAAAACTAATCACAACGACCCATTAACTATCCCATGACAACCAAGGAGGGTTATGGAAAGCAAGAACGTTTCCTGAGAGTGCCATGTAAATGAATCATGGAGATGGAAAAAATAGCTCGCTCACGAGTGAAAAGTTAATGTACAAACAGCACCAGAGCACAGGTTCAACATGTTCTGCAAGTCAATCCAAATGTCTTTCTAGATTTTTCTTCGATTAGCAGAAAATCACCAGGAAAAAAAAAAAAAAAAGAGGAGACCTCCCTTGTGAGTAAAGGCCAAAACAACTGAAAGCTGCTCAACATGTGGACAGAATCCACACACAAGTTAGTTCACCTCATATGTCACACCTCACACTCAGCAACGTACCTTGTTGAGACTAGAATTTTCTCTTCAAATTCACCAAAAGTTGAAGGGGAATCTTCTTTCACAGCACACTGGTGTCTTTGAGAGTAAGCGGGTGGCAGCAGCAGGAAAGGAATACAGAGGAAGAAAGTGATAGAAAGAGAAAGACAGGGAGAAGGAAACAAGAACGCAAACTGTGTGACTGGTACAGCAGTCTTCAACTTCCCCACCCTCCCTGACTCACGCCCTGGATGAATAACTAGCTTACAGAAGCAGAGGGAGGGACAGAGGTTGAGCCAGACAGAGAGGAACACACAGGCCAACAGCGCTGTGGCCAAGACGGACTAAGTACTACTGAGGGCGTAAGAAGAAGAGCACACACACAGCAATGCACCTTCAAGTAAAGTGAAAATAGCAAAGTTGCAACCGCCTTCCAGCACTCAATGAGCAGCTCCCCCACCCTTCCCTCCTCTGCGTAGTTCTTGTAGTCACACCTCCCACCAAATGAAACACCTCTTTGGAGTCACTATGCAAGTTTTCTCTTAGGGGTGGGCTGATAATATTATTCACAGAGGGCAGGCAAGAAATGAGTAGAGAGACTGTTTCCATAAAGAGGGCTATTGTTACGCCTTTGCTCGATCCCAAACAAACCAACACAAAGGGAGAAGAGTGATATTCTATTTCTCATTCTGTTGTGGGACCATCAATGCAAGCACTGAAACGCCTCGACTTGCTCAAGGAGAAGCAGCAGCATTTCATACATTTCAAGGGCTATAAACATTTTCACCTAAAAAGAACCCACAAATATCGTTCCACTTCCATGCTAAATATTATTTGGCCTACTGCTTTTTCTCTTCCAAAGAAAAACCACCCAATTAAGGCTGAGTGCATAGAAAGCACAATTCATTCTCATTTTCTCTATCTAATGGCAAAAAAGTAAAGAGGAAGAAATGATTAATAAGGTGATATTGTAAATTAAATTGTGCAGTCACACCCAAACAAACATGGCTGTCAAAATATTCATATAATCATAAACTCTTGGGAAATTGTGTGTGGTTTTATAAAGTACGCCTTCTACAACAAATATTGCAAAATCCATAATGGGCCCATTATTTGATTTGTTTTATGAATTTGATTTTATTGATGTGGAGAGACACCCTAGAATTCCCTTGCCTTTAATTACAACTGTTCCAGCTAGCACATTTAAGGCTGACGAGTTAGGTCGCCGCAACACCTGGAGCCCAAGCCTTGTCTCATATGTTGATAAACTGTCTCTGATAAATAACACCATCCACAGGTGATCATGTCTTTCAGAGTTGCACTATCTGCCAGACCTGGTTTTTCCTGTCGCTCATGCTTCCGTTGGGTGGGTGGGGGTTGAGTTGGGTGAATATTGTCAACACAGCTCTTACGTTTCAGCCACCTCCAAAAAAATACATCACCTATTCCGGCTGCAGTCTCTGACACTGCTATTTCAAATATGACAACAATCTTGTTGCATTAAAACCAACACCCAGAAGTAAGCACCACTAACAGTCTGAAGATGGAATCATGCGGAAAGTACCAATTATTGTCATTCACAACATAAGTGACTTTATTCCTCGACTACTGCGAGCGTCAACAAAACTAGCTTCATTCAGAATTCACCAAAGTGGTACTGAGATAAAATCCATGGGAAAATAAACCATTAGCAGAGATGCAGGAGAAAGAAAAATGAGCGTGATACTAGTCATAATCTGAATTGCTCATACTTTATGTGTAAACATATTTCACTTTCTTGTATTGTCCAGTCCTCACAAAGTGATGCCATTTTGTTTCAGAATTTCTATAGACATATCATTGGCTACCTTAAAAAACAAACAAACATTTCTTTATGGCCACTTATAATTCTCTAATAATCAGTGATCGAAGTCAGAGGTCCCCAAACCCCACCCCTGTCAATTGGTACCGGGTCGCACAGAAAGAATACATCATTTACATTATTTTGTTGCATTTATTATCTGAGCCAGAACAATGTTTTATTTTGGAAAATTACCAGATTCTCTCTGCTACATCTGTCTATCCCTCGCTCTTGATGCATGTCAAGGTGCCTGCCTCGGTCACCGGCCGAAGCATCCCCTTTAAGCACATCTTAAAGGCGTTGCTCCAGCCAAAGTGAAACATCAAAGATAGCAAAATTAACAAAAAACAAGCGTTTCTGCCCAGGATAAAAGTCAGGAGAGAGAAGAAGAGCCTACGACTTCAGAGAAATAGAAAGCTAAATTTAACAGACATCACTAGGAGTCCTACTTGAAATATGGATTTATTGTGACAGGTAGTTCCCACTCACCAAGCGTCTGCATAATATACGGCCACTGTAAATGTTTTGCCACTTGGAGACCAAGCATTCTGCATTAAAGGACGAGCCTTTGGAGTATTATGAACAAAAAAACGTGTGAACAAGACGGACAGAAGCAATGGTGAGTTGAAATTTTCCTGCTTCTTTTTATTTGTTTTTGTGGCGTATCTTATGTTGAAGGCATGTTTAACATTGATGCTGCTAATAAAGTTGTACACACAGTGGATTCATGTTTATTATTATATTTAGAAAATATATATTTTTTTTTTGGCCACATCTTAAAAGCCGGTCTGAGAAAATATTTTCGGCCATTAAACCGGTCTGTGGGGCAAAAAGGGATGGGGACCTCTGTTCTAAGTGACATGACACACTAAAAAGGTAACAAAATCTCAGCTGTAAGAAAAGAAAAATGACAAACTTACTTGATGATTCTTTGGGTCCTTGTCTTCTTCACGGATGATGGAGCGTCAGGTCTTTGAATTAGCTTTAAAGAAAAAATACAGAAGTAGATTAATTTAATGCTTTCACTTCAGTTCACCAGGATATTGCTGGTAAATGTGTTTACTTAACTGTGAATATAACATGTACATTTGTGTTGTAACTTTTTAATTTGACAAAAATACAAATGCCAAGTGCGCTGCAGTTTTACTGAAACACTAAGCAATAATTAAAAGAATTCAAAGGGATTTAAAAATATTTGAAGAAATTGTCAATGACTTATGTGTACTAAGATTTCATGTGCTGAAAATGTCAATGACAATTAAACAATAGCCAAAAAGTGATCGGCATAACATCATACATTTTACACATCACACAATTCCCCTAAGGAAACACTAACAGACATGTGAAACATTAGAATTACTGCTGGGATCAATAATTTGAAAAATATTCCGTCTATGTTACCTATTCAATAGGTAGTAATGTTAAACATTTATACACTGTATTTAAACGGATCTATTTCTGTAATTCGAAAGCACATGTAACAAACTCAAGAGTCAAGGGGATCCAATTTACCCCATGCTTATATCCCATGAAGGTAGTCATTTTTAATCTCAAAATTTTTGTAAGAATGCCTAATTTTTTCAAAATACTGCGATTTTCCTCCAATTACGCCACAAAATTTCCCCAAATTCTATTTAAAATTTTGTCACAAACAGTAAAGTTACATGAAGATCCTGCAGGGACTGATATCTTTTATTTATTGTTTGGATACTGACAGTGCCGTACACACTTTATATATCTTTTATATGTGGAAGTACAAACTAGGGCACATTAATGCTGAAAATACTCGTTTCACACCCTCACCTATAATTTGTGACCCACTCAAGATTAAACTGCTCCATATTTGGCCCATGAGCTAAAAGACATTGACACCCCTCAACCATTTCTAATTTCAACCTAAGAACAACATTATCGAGGAGCATTGTTTGACGAGTTACAAAATCACCATAAATCATTATTTATTTACATCATAAAAGGTGAGGAAATTATATTTTAATCTGTAAAATACTTGACAAAACTTTTCTTTTTTCAAACATAAGACAAGCCTGCAATTTGTACTGCATTTCAACCACAGCACCATTTGTTGATTGCCATTAAAAAATTAAATACACATTTCAACCTAAACAAAATAAATATATAGTATTACACAAATGTAACAAACAGTTTACTGAGCTGATATGTAACACTTCATAACTTAGTATTTTCTTTTATTACTAGAAGAACTAGCAGCTCTGTTGCTACAAAAAGACACTTCATTATATGGGAACGAGATAGATCATTCCTTTTTCAGTTTGCAGCAAACAGTAATGGTTTTTTAAAAAAAAAAAAATCCATTTTCTGACACAAATACTGTCGTGACCATATTTACATGTTTCTACTGCACATACAGTAGTTTTAGGCTTCACTTGTGTCTTGTTAGCATATTAGCTTCTCCAAGGCATCAACTGTTAGTCCAACTGTAGCGTGTTCAATGTGACCTTCCGTCAAAATGGTGCACATTTATGTTAAAATCTAATTTTCTGGAATAGATAAAGCTAGGGTTTTTACAGTAAAATGAGATACTGTACAAAATGGAACAAAAAGATTATAGTAGAAAAGCAGAAACTAAAGAAAAAACCTTTATAAAGTAAATGGGAAATTCCAATGGCAAAATTACTGATTAGTTCAGCACAGACGTTAGGGCTGCTCAATTAATCAAAACTCGATTATGATTTCAATTATTACACCCAACGATTTCAAAAATAACAATAAAAAAACGATTGTAAAAAAATTCAATATATATATATTTTTTTATACATGTTTTATTTGCTAAATAAAACAAACCCACTATTTTGGACATCTACAAATAATAATGCTTGGCACACACATCCTAATACCAACTTTGAGTTGTTTAATCCACGCACATGTAAGCTCCTCCCCTCTGCCCAGCCTCTCTCAAAGCCAAAGCTAGCCTGCATGCCAACACGTGGAAAGTTGTTGCTAGTGGTCTTGAAACATGGCAGGAGAAACGTGCAAGAAATGTATTGTTTTGTGCAAAGTGAACATACTTGATTTAGTATTTGGTTTATGTTTAAAGAATATATTTTATGTTCTTTCGTACAAAAATAAATAACTTTTTGGTTGACAAATAATCGTGATTTCAATTATGACTAAAATAATCGTGATTATTATTTTTTCTATAATCGAGCAGCCCTAATAGACGTGTATTTGATTGTTGATTTACACCAACATTGCATAGAAAAGCATGTTGCAGCCTTTGCTCCTGAGGCCATTTTACTGTACAAGCATCAGCAAACAGTTAACTAAGTTCCACCTCATGAGGAGTGACTGGGCTGTTCAAGCAAATGCTGTGTACAAGTGGCAGCCACAATCAACTGACAACTAACAGCATGCAGAGAAGCTGCTAAATGAGGCACATCTATTCTTTACAATGATAACCTCAGAAGAAAACACAAAGGTCACATCGATGTCACCTAAGGCCAAGTTCTTCCCAGGCCATGTGTTGGGTACATTTTTTAGATGACACCAGATGAGTGCAATAACATGCCTGTAATAAGATCAAACTGTTAAAACAAACAGGTGTTACTCAATGGTTATAACTCATCCTATGTGTAATCACTATGGCTGCTTTGTCATCCAAAAACATTGGAAAATTGTCAAAAATTTGGACACAAATATTTATCATAACACAAATTCTAATTGGGTTTAATCAGATCAACAAGCATTTTATCAGCTCACAACACATTTTACACCTAGGTTTCCAAGATTCAAATAAAGTTTTTTTTTTTTTTTTTTTTAAAATAAATACTGACAAAATATATTCTTAAAATATATCGAGGTCCCTGTGCCAAAGCAATAACAAAAAAAGCCAGGCAAGGTCAACTTTATAAATAAATGCTCCAATGAGAACTCAAATCAAGGTGAACCTACAGGCTACCTCTCACTAAATGTTAACACCGATAACAAATCATCTGTCTCTTACTAAAGGCAGGTTATTTTCAATAAAATTCCCCAATATAAATACTTAAATTCTAGTAATACAGTAAAGACTATTTAATGAAAATAACTTCAAGTACACAAAACTTTGCCACTTCAGTTGCAAGTTTGAGAAAATGGAACCTGAAATATCTGTAGTTAGAGTATAGTATAAGCCCACTCAAGGTAAACTTCAACACTGCTCTCCCTTTTATATCCTACTTATAAAAGATTTCTTACACTTCCTTAGGGAGGGCTGGTGATGGTCACAATTAAGCAATAAAATAAATCAATTTATTTTATTGCAATAACAAAACATGCATTAGTGTTTCATATTGATTGCACTTATTGTAGTGTTGACCTTTGACAGCATGAGCAGACAGTAAAAAAAAAAAAAAAAAGAAAGAAAGAAAAATCGCTGCCTTTTACGCTCACCTTTATATTTAAACTTTTAAAATCACTTTTTAAAACCTCGATTTTATCTCCAGAAACTTGGTCTGATATGATAGTTGCCCATGATACACGCCATAACAAGCATCTTTACCGACAGTTCTTTATCACTTCAGCCTAAAAAGAGCTTTTAATTCCTCAAACATTGGGTTTTCTAAAAAAGTTTGGAACTGAGAAAAACTTCAAATAATGATTCTGTGACAAAGATTAAGCAGCACCCAAATGATCTTTTCTCATATTGGAAAGGTTATTTCCTTTCAAATTATCACATTTTGCTAGATCCACTTAAAAGTGCAGGAAATGTATCACTTTGTTTTGAGGTAGGGAATCCATTTAGAAAAAACGGCTTTTGTATTAAAGCTGCAATAAGTAAATTTTTTTTGGTTTTATTTCGTCAAAAACCCATAATCATCTTATTATATTGTATTGCATATTGTAATCCAAAGTGTTCTGAGTGGACAGTGAATCTCTGCTCCTTCTCCTTTAGAAATACGGACTTCAGCCAATCAGAGATATTTCTACCAACACAGCGAGCCCATGAGCTATTTTAAACATTACTATTGGCTGCTCGATCTGCCCGTCAAAAGTCCCGATCTGAGTCCCATAGCCTTATATTCAAGCTGAAGTCTCTAATGCGGCTTTTAACAGCGGTTTCACAGCAAAGCAAGAGAAAAAAGGAAGACTGAGGTGGAGAAGCAAATGAATAAAAGCACAAACGTGTTCAGGAGGGACAGAGTGCGTGAAGGTTCCTCTGACTCAGTATGCACGTTGTCTACCCCAAGTCAGAGAGCGATAGTGATAACACCTCATCATTCTACATATTGCAGCTTTAAGTTATAATAAAAAATATATTTTGTCATTTTACATTTTAAATTCGTTCATTAGTAGGAGAATTTTCATTGCCTTAAAATTGACTTAAAATCTTATATTGTCAGTTTTGTGCAAATGTAAAACTTCTAATAATACTAAATTAGAATTTTAGATAACTTTATGATAACTCAGAATGCATTATATCAGAATAAACACTTTCTTTGGTAGCGCTGTTGTCTGTTTTGCTATTAGGTTTAAAGCTATGGATAAACATTCAAAATAAAATTTGAATACATTTCGTTGATAGAATTTAGCAAAAGCTGCAATTAACAGACAAATATTTGGTCATAACAAGTTACATAGGGCCTGTGATTTTCAGTGATTACGAAAAACAGAGAAATCAGAAATTCACATCGAAACGCAAATAACGAAAATGACATTGTAACATACCCTAACCTACATATTTTGAGAGAAAATTATGCATTTTTACCATGTTTTCCAATTAAACACGTGGTTAAATGTGTAGCAAGCTGTTAGAAGACAAACACAAAAACTGTATTTGTGGATGTGTGCAATGCCAACTTAAAAACATGTACTCTATGAAGCATTTTCGCATGATTTTGATACGTTAATTACATTAAATTAGGGAACTCTAAAACAAACAAAAAATGGAATTGGCTAAACCTTGAAATGTAATTTGGAAATCTGACACCCTTTATAAATATAAACAAATTAATTGTATATATAAATAACATGAATCATCATCCATTTATCCATTTTCTGACCCGCCTGCTCCTTTTTATTAGGATCGCGGGGCATATGAAACATTTTAATTAAAAATAAAACAACAAGAAAACTTCAGTAGACAAACCAACAAAGTTATAGTAAAAGTTGCCCCCTTAGCATGTTGCTCAACCAGTCTGACAATGACATGTTTACACCACCTTCTCTTTTATTATGTGTGGGTGTTGGTGGGAAAGCAGCATCACCCCCACCTGCAACCCTTTAGACAGGTAAACACAGGTCCCAGTCTCACCCCTCCCTCCTTGGCCCCTGTTCACCCTGCAGGTTTCACCCACCAAAGGCTCACATTTCTGAAACTTTCCATAAGCGAGAACAGTGCAGCACAAATGCACCCAAGTTTATGTAGATTGTGAAAAGGGGGTGGGCAGCTCGGCAGGTGCAGCAGGAACAACAGAGAGTAAACAATTATACATGGCAGTATTTACCAGTCTCCCCTTATTGAGGAGTACATTAAAAAAATGTCAATATCACAATGTTAAAGATGATGTTCTGGTCCATAATCTCATTACTTGCCATACAACAAGGTCTGCATCAAGTCCTTTTAAAGTGACCTTTCCAGTTTATTTTATCGAGCATTTGATTTTATCTGCTGTAGATATGGATCCAGGAAGTTGTTCAAAGAGCAAAAAGCAAAGTACTTTTTAGAGAATGATGCAACAAATGCAATCACAGAGAGGGCAAAGTCGTTAAATCCCGGTAATCCAAAAAGGCTTTTTTAAATGAGAGCCACACCCACAGGGGGAATATGCAACCACGGCCCAGTGCAAACAGATCCTAAACCAGATTTTAATCCAATACTTTATGACTAAAACTGAAAAAAATTACCCAACACTATTGTTTAGCCTGCATGGCTTTTAACAGCCATTAACGCAGTCTTCCAATTTGTTAAGGGAGGGGAAAAAAATAAAAGATTTTATGATTTATCGCGATTTTTTTGGGTGCCGATTTTAATAATCGATTCTGCTTCCCAGTATCATTTTTGTTGTTGTTGAATTTTTCACATTTTCATGGGCGACCACTGGGTGGCGGTAATGCGCCAACAAGTGAGCGCAAATGCGAGGAAGACTTGCAGGAGCTGGGATTTCCCCTTAGCAAACAAACCAACAACCGTGATTAAACCTGCACCTGTACGATTTAAATCAAATGTATGGACATACTTTTGATGGAATCCATGGCGAACGGATTTAGACATGACCAACAAAGCTGTATTAAACACTGCTCCGTGTGCCGCGTTGCGCACGTCAGCTGCAGCTTGTCGGAAATGAAACTCGGACAGACGTCAGAATGACGTCCACGCTGGTCAACCATTTTAACACCGTGTCCAACGTAAAGCTACAGTTTGATCCACTACAGAGTAAATAACAAGTGTAACATTAATGACAGATGATGATGATGATTACGATGACTAATGTGCGCTAATCATTTCTGAATGTAAGAAGTTAATAAAGTCAGGCTTTTCCACACAAACAACATTATTCTGTCGTTAGGATTTTTTTAATTTACATGTTTACCTCCTTTCTGATGATTTTATTTTATTTATTTCAGTATTAATAATAATGCAGTTTCGTAAAATAAAGTGCAACAAGTAACTATTGCAACACATTGAAAGCATTGTAATCACTGTAAGTGAGAACATAAATAAAGCACACTGAGTTACTAACAATGCACAAAAATCAGTAAAAATGTATCCTATTGTTTCAGTTTGAACACTGATCTGAACAGATCATATTCAATTCAACTTTATTTATATAGCGCAAATTACAACAAAGTTATCTCAAAGTGCTTAACAAAAAAATAGAGTCCATGGTAAAGAAAGAAAGAACTCAACAAGATCCACATTAACTAGCATTTAGCAACAGTGGGAAAAAAAAAAACTCCCTCTTTTTTATAGGAAGAAAAAAAAATTACAAGTTTAAAATAGGCACCCAAAAAATTGCAATGTATCCTGAAATCCATTTTTTTTTTTCACACCCGTAAAGACACCCATGTGATAACTAATTTCTGAAATGTTATGTAAAAAAAAAAAAAAAAACAAAGTCATCAAACTACAAACATGGACAAATCAAAAAAGCAACATGTAAATGTAAACAATGACTCGTACACTTCTCTCACTGTACACTTCTCTCAGTGTTGTAATTTTCTAATCATAACTGCCGATCCAATACCATAAGGCGTGGTAGAAAGGTTCATGGTGTGTAGGGAAACCACACGTATGTTTAAAGACAAACTACATAGCATAAAGTCGAGTGGCTAATTAACATATTTACCCTTTTTTCTAGGTGAAGACTGATGGTAATGTCTTGAATGACTAATAACATTTACTCTAATGAAATGCTGAATAGCAGGTAAGGCAACTTCTCCTCCCACATGATTTGGTATTTCAACTGCATGTAAATAAATAAACTGAACCATAATGTAGAAGCAGGAGAAAAACTAAAATTAATTTAGCAGCAAAATTTGTGCATTTTTTTTTTTTTTTTTTTTTTAAATGGCAGCTGTTGTACAATTAGAGAAACCTAATGCTTCAACTAAATAAATAGTCACCTAAAGGTTGATGGTATAGATTATGTACTAAGCTAACATCTGCCCCAGGTCCTGTTACACCATCACATCTCTATGTAAAGTGCTCAACTTGTCTTTGCCAAAGGCAGTCATCATGAAAGCACTCTTTCCACATCTATTGTAAACTATGCTGATGCAAATGCTGATTACAACCATAAAATGTCAGTTATTGATTTCTGCTCCAATGAACAAAGTCCCTAAACGAAAACTGTCGACACAAACTCTTTGTACAGACAAAGTAGGAAACATTCAAAGAGACGAACAATGTATTACTTTTCCTACTTTGGTCATAAGAGCGATGAACTTACTAAAAGTAGGTGTAAAGTGTAAATACATTTAAAGAAAAAAAAAGTATCTCAGTACATCGTAGGAAAATAATCCTGTGCACATATTTGCAGACTGAAGTTTACATTCTTAATACCTGCTGTGCTTCTGCCTATTCAAACCCTTCACGTCAATGAAGCGTTAACAGACACTTTACTGGAGTCGTGTTTACATTACTATCAGATATTAACATGGCTTAGTTAGCCTTGAAGCCCTTTGTCTTCCACGAATGTTGGTGACAGATAATGTTTACATAGACACAATTTACCACAGTGGAGTGAACCATCTAATGGAAACAAAAAGCATTGTTCGCAGCCAGTTTGGAAGTGAATTGAAAAGGCGCTGCTCTGACGACTGCCATGTATTAAACATGTTTTATATAAACTACTTAAAATCATTAATTGATGCAATGCTAGTTACACAGCACCCTAGATCAGTTTTTTCCAACCTTTCCTGTCTTGTGTACCCCTGGAGCCTTTTGGTCATACCATGAGTACCCCCTCACTCATATGTGTTCATGATTCTCCAAAAGTAGAACATAACAACTGAATATTTAACGCAAGTCATTTTATTTCATCTTCTGAAATTGAACAATTAATATTCAGGCATTATCTTCTTATTTAACTAAAATTAAACATAAAATGAAGTTGCCTTCAAGGCAATAAAAATGATAAATATAAGAAATAATATTATAGTAAAAATTTGTATAATTAATACTGAATTATTAATACTAATATATTATGATTATATTGTTATTAAAGAAAAATAATCAAGTTGAAATAAGAAAAAAAATATATATAAATAAATATAA
Organism: Gouania willdenowi; assembly: GCF_900634775.1. Taxonomy (NCBI): domain Eukaryota; kingdom Metazoa; phylum Chordata; class Actinopteri; order Blenniiformes; family Gobiesocidae; genus Gouania; species Gouania willdenowi. The sequence goes on along the minus strand of NC_041047.1, from coordinate 21,735,886 downwards.
AACAAATAATTAACCTGCCAGTGTTATATATAACTTTTATGACATTTACTACAAAATTAGCTTCTTTGAATATGTCCCGTTTAAACAGGCATTTAAACTTTAAAAACAAGTCATAGGGCACACGTACCATTTTATTGACGGACTCATGAAATGAAATATTTTTTATTATCTTATTTATTTCCATCCATGTCACCTCTGCGATAGTTTACACTTCAGTTTTTTCACAGTTTCATCAGTTTTCCCTTATCAGATGGCATTATAGGCTATTAAACTACCTGAAATTGTGCAAAAAATGTTTCATATGATTAACGGAATTAACTATTGCCATTCATTTTTTATCTATAAAAAGCATAAGCATGTGCAGAGATCAAAAAATATCTTGGGAACGTGCGATATTGTTCCAAAACAGTCTCAGCACGGGTTTAGTTTAGGCCTGGGCGATAACAATAACAACATATAATCACGATAAACGTGATCAATATTTGTCTTGACCTCTTTTTCAATTTTAAAGTAAAGTAAAGGTATTTAGATCCTGCCTTTTTCTCTTCAGGTCATTTCAGAAGGTGAACTCATATAGCGTGACTAACCATGCACTATGTCACCTGTGTCAAACTCAAGGTTCAGGGCCAAATCTGGCCATTTAGAGCATCTAATTTAGCCCACAGGAGACAGTAGAAATGAGAAAACATTAATTATTGAGTAAATTACCAAATAATTCAGTTGTAGGTATCTCAATGTTCACAGTGTTTGTGAAACCCCACAATATTTTTAGGGATTTGCCATTTTTCCATACTTACATCACTAGAATAAGGTCATTTGTAAGTAACATTCTATTCGTACGCAGCGCCCCTATTTGGCCAGTTTAGGTCACGTGAAAGGTCAGTCATTGGTCAGTTTAAGCCACGTGACTAAGACTAAACCTTACCCTAAACCTAACCATAAAAAATGTTGCGATATTAAGTTATAACCTAACCCTAACCCTGCACTTCGGTAACCGTACCAATTGCACCGGGGGTTGTCCGTACGGCAACCTCACAAATAGACACTTTCTTCTTCTTTACGAGTGGAGTTGAATGAAAAAGTAGGCTACAATTAGAGTGGAAAAAAAATATGCAAAAAAGCTCATTATTTCACATACATTGACAAATCTTTTACATAAACAAATACTGCAATCATTGCATTTGTTTAGCAGATTCAGAGCTACATGATCATCACGTTAATTGTATGAGATGTAAAAGATTGAAAGTCTGCCCTTCTGTATATTTTACAGATCCATTGTTTCTTTACTATCAACACCCCTAATACCACCGCACCCATTTTCTCTGCTCCTCGGATGCCAACCTAGTACCAAGCACAATAACTGAAAGCACAGTCGACTTAAGGCTGGGCGATATATAGGAAATTACAATATCGCCTATATCGACATACATATTTTCTATAGCTTATTTTGTATCTAAACGCTCATTTTAGCAGTTGCTGCTTTCACTATTTCACAGAACAGCATAAAAAGCACAGTTAGATGGATTGATGCCGAGTGTGCCCTAAACAAGCCCCACTAAAGAACTCACTCACACGTGCTGTCCCTTTATGGGAGAAAATGACAAGTGGCACATATTGTGCAGCAGTTTGTTAATAAATGCGCTAAGACATTATTGAATTAAAATTATCGAGATTTATATCGTATATCGGCATTTTTGAGAAAAAATTTTTGTTAGTCCAAATCAATAAGCACTAAGTGGACTACATATTTAACATATATTCTTTTGTCTGAATCTTCTATGAAAGCGATCAATTTTCAACATGCAAAACACACCCAATGTTAGTACAGTAGTTGCATTTGTTGAGGGTAGATCCTTTGGGGCATTAAAGGGGACATATCATGCTATATCATTTTGTTGTGTGTTTAGAAGTACAGAAAAGTTCAAATTTGTCTCTTCAGCTGCTCCGTAGATATCTTTATATTCTGTTTTGGTCATATTTTTCAATCTGTTTCGATTTTTCTATTCTCTATTACATTTTTTTAACAATTACGTCACAGTATTTGCAGCGGAACTGCCAAATTAGGACATCGACTCCAGGCCCAACACTTCGAGCAATCCGCCATTTTTATTTCTCGCTTTTATTTTGTAGTCCAAGCTCAAGGATGCCAAAGTTACGAGAGGATAAGTCAAAATGTTTGGTTGTTGGATGTAGTAACCCACACGCTTCATTACAACGTCTCCCAGCATCAGAACCTTTTCAAAGTGCCTGGTTGAGGTTTATTTTTCACGGAAATGTAATCCACATCTGTGGGTAAGGTCATTTTTGTGTGCGCGAAGCACTTCAATGATGACTGCTTCAGCAACCTCCACCAGTATAAAGAAGGATTTGCCGAAAGACTTTGTCTGATTGAGGGTTCAATTCCTTCTATCTTTGGAGACGACGAACAGAGCACTTCGGTAAGCTGTAAATAACACTAAAAAGTGTGATAAGACGTCCCTGTCATTGTTTTGTTAGCATTAGCAGTTGCACCGTCTTCATATGTTAGCGCTGTGTGCTCATTTTAGATCCTTGATGATATGGCCTACGTGATTTAATTTTAGTCTACAGTTTTCATTATTCATTTCATTTTGCCGTTTTTGTCTCCGAAAAGACTATTAAAATACATTTCGTGACATTATCTTGGCGCTAGCGTTAGCTCGGTGCTTGCGTTAGCTCACTTGTTAGGGTTCTACAGGTTCATCATCTTCATTTTCATCTCGCTCCGCCGGGTCCGACTCTGGCTTCAACATGTAAGGCTGGATGGACAAGTCTTCCGTTGCTGACATTTTGTAAATAACGTGTGAATAAACATTTTCTGCACCGCTAAATAATCGTATCTCTTCTATCAAACTACAAAAATGGCCGAACAGGGTGGAGTTGAACCGAGTGTCACCCCTGCAATCTGGAGAGGGGGCGGGGTATGGAGTGTCTCATTTGCATTTAAAGAGACCGCACCAAAACGAGTTGCTCTCAGAAGCACATCAGAAAAGGGGTAGAAAAGGGGTCTGTGGAGCTATAATAATGAGGAATTCAGACCCAAGCATTGTAGTTTGGCTTTTTATAGACCACAACTGTATGATTTATATGTAAAAAGGAAGGACTTAAATGCATAATATGTCTCCTTTAAGCTGTATTTATTAATAACAGTTTATCTGTGATTATAAGACATGTTAAGTTTGGGGAAGTTATTGGCACAGTTAATAGGGATGTAACGATTAATCGTAAGGCAGTTAAAAATCGATTCATAGGTATCACGGTTGATATCGATTTTCTGAAAATTGAATCGCAGTACTTTTTTTATCCGGAAGTGTTGGCGGCAGGCGGAGTCTGCTAATACTTTCTTTCTGGCCGCCTTCTACTCTTAAATATGTTAATAAATGATTCATTACCCCTTTAGCACCGAAAGAATATCTGTAATATTACTTGAATATCTGTAAAAGTCACGTTTTTCTATTAGCTCTGTCTACTAGCATAGCTTCGCTTCTTCACTGCAAGATATCTGCATGCCAACCGATCACTGGGTTACCAGCGCCCTCTGCTGGTCCAAACAAATATGACATAAATCAGTGTAATCACGGTTTTTTTTTTTTTTTAAATTCCAATTGTTAAGGCACAAAATACATTTTCAGTTGCACTTTTAAAAGAAAAAATACTATTATGCAGTTTTGCATTGTTTATTATAGAACCAGAATTTAAATTAATAAGCTTCATTTTCATTTCTATTATTCCTTTATTTATTTCATTCAAGATTTATTTTTAGTTAAATTGCATTGTTTTGAATTGTTTATCAAGGAATTCTTTTGACAGTGAAAAATAAAAGGAAAATAATACCGTATTTTCTAGTTTATTTTCCCAAAAAAAAAAATTTGTCTAAAGTCCCATTTTGTAAAATAAATCGTGAGAGAATCGTATCATGAACCCATTATCGTGAATCGAATCGTATCGGGAGTTGAGTGAATCGTTACATCCCTAACAGTTAATCATTAGACTGTCACTTTTTATAGCATGATTCCTTCCGTATATGACCTGAAGATGAAGGTCACTGTGAGAGGAGTAGAGCTGGGCAATATATTGGGATTCAAGTTGTATCAAATTTCCTATTTTGGCGATATAGAAAATGACAACATTGCCGAGATATATATTTTACTTGTTTTGATTTCACACAGTACAAATCACAGTGTCCCTCTTCACAATGCTTCCATATTTCTGAGGTATATATTTTATAGCTTATTTTGTACTAAAATACACATTTTAGGAATTGCTGTTTTCGACACTTCTCAGAACAGCATGAAAATCACAGTTAGACGGATTGTTGAGTGCGTCCTAACCCAGATCTGCCCCTAAACAAGCCACACTACAGAACTCACTCACACATGCTGTCCCTTACAGGAGGAAAAGCCAAAAGTGGCACATATTGTGAAGTTGTTTGTTAACAGATGTGCCTTTGTGGCATTTTTCCAAAAGCAAATTTAACCCAGAATTGTCTTTCTGGTAAGAGTTTGAGTTAAAAAATATCAAGATATATATTGTATATCGCCATTTTGAGAAAAAATATCAAAATACGAGTTTTGGGACATATCACCCAGCCCTAGAGAGGAGTGTAGTCAGAGAGTTTCATGGTCCTTTGCTACAGGTGAATGGGCAACAGCAGCAGCCACATTAGCTACAGCCTGAACAACCACCATTAACATCACCAGCGGCTCTTTAAGGTGGGAAACACACGGTTACACCTAGCATAAAAGGTCAAAGGTGACGCCTGGGTTTAAGCTAGTAACTCATACTCTGAGCAATTTCTTCCACTCGTTAAAAACCCATTGTTGGTCCATCGTTACTGTGATAAACGCCGACGTGATTTATCAAAGACACGCCGCTCTCACACCTGAAGGAAAAGACTAACCGGGTTCACACCCAGCTGTCACACTGCTGTGTTTAACCGTGTTTGAAGACACTCACTTTGGCTGGAAAAGGTCCGTAGGCAGCAGACAGTGAACCGACGAACGTCTGAAGCAGGAGCCGCTTCCTCTTCCTCTTCTGCTGAAATGGTTCCCCTGAGGCTGGCCTGACGCAGCCCTTTGATGGTGGAGGCAACGAACTTGTTCCATTAAAGGGTTTTCACCGCACGTCATCAACCCGGAAGTCGGAACTCTTCCTCAGTGGTGACTATTTAAGATAATGTTTATATGAGATAAGTTCCTTCTTGAGTGTCAACAACATGTTTTACATTCATAAACTATTGCTCTAGTTAGAATTGTATCAGTTTATGTTAGGCATTTCAAACAAACGCTGGCTACACGCAGTCAATATGTGAGATCAATGGACAGATATTCAAACTTGATAGGTAATGCTGGTTGAATTTTGAGCTTTTTGATTTTGTTTCTAATATTATGAGCTGTGTACACAGAGCCGGAGGGCAAAATTATGAAACAATGTGACAGCTCGTAAATTTTGCACTTGCACAGAAGTAAGGTGGAAATTTCTCCCTTTAATTGTGTGCACTGGTCTTCATTATGGAAGCCCGTTTCTATGGAAGCCCATTTCCGCCACTAAAAAAAAAAAAATCACCAAGGAAAGTCATAATTATGAGTTAGAAAGTCATAATTATGAGAAACAAAGTCATAATTATGAGTTAGTAAAGTCATAATTATGAGAAAGAAAGTCATAATTATGAGATAGGAAGTCATAATTATGAGAAACAAAGTCATAATTATGAGATAGAAACATTTTTGGTACATCCATCTGTACCCATGACATTGACCAGAAATCTCCATTTGTTGTTCAATAAACCGAGCTACTTCAGCCACATCAGTTTTATCCTTTCCATGCCAGAGCCTCTTTTTGCTTAGTATATTTTCAAGGTTGCGTTTACTCAGCATATTTCTATGTGATTTTGCAAGCAAACAAAGTATTTCATCATTTGTAAAGCCCTGTCTAAAGTTGTCTTTGATAGTCTTATCAGCCATCTCTCAGTGTCAGCTCACCACATGAACAAGCTGCTGTAAATGTGTTTAAGTATCTCATAATTATGACTTTACTAACTCATAATTATGACTTTCTCTCTCATAATTTTGACTTTCGATCTCATAATTATGACTTTCTTTCTCATAATTATGACTTTCTATCTCATAATTATGACTTTCTTTCTCATAATTATGACTTTGTTTCCATAATTATGACTTTCCTTGGTGATTTTTTTTTTTTTAGTGGCGGAAACGGGCTTCCATACACTTTCTAGACCAGGGGCCATTTAAATGAATTTTTAAACCAGGTAAAAAAAAAAAAAAACTTGCTTCAAAAATACTAGTAAGCTGTGACTAGGTACAAAGCTTCCATGCAAGGCGCTAGTCTACCATTGGCAGCAACTTCGGGTTTAGTGTCCTTCCAAAGGACAGTTGGGCACATGGACATGTGGTACATAGTCTTGGGATCAAACCTGCAATATCTGGATCAGAAGACAAACCCTCTATCAGCGGCTCCAAGGTCTGTTAATGCGACCGTTCCAGACGAGCCCATATCCGCTCTAGTGGTTAGGTTATGTTATGGTTTAGTCATGCTTATGCGGACTGTAAATCATAACCAGCTACATCACACGTTGAATTGCTTCCCATTTGTTTGTAATCTAACAGCAACTCCAAGGACTGTAAATGCAATCGTTTATGGATGAGCCCATGTCCGCTATAGCAATTAAGTTAATGCTATTATATGGTATATGCTACAGCATTGAAGTAGGTTTTAAGTGTGGCCTGAAAGGTGGAGAGGGTAGCAGCCTCCCGTACTGAGACTGGAAGCTGGTTCCAAAGGCAAGCAGCCTGATAGCTGAAAGCTTTCTCCTGTTCTACTTCTAGACACTTTACGAACTTCCAGAAGGCCAGCAAACTGAGAGCGGAGTGATCTGCCCGGGCGATAGGGCACTAATAGGTCTCTAAGATACACAGGAGCTTGATCATGTAGAGCTTTGTAGGCTAACAGGAGGATTTTAAACTATATTCTAGATTTTACAGGAAGTCAATGAAGGGAAGCTAATACTGGAGAAATATGCCATCTCCTGTTTGTTCCAGTTAGTATTCTGGCTGCAGCATTCTGGATTACCTGGAGACTTTTTAGTAAATTATTAGGACATCCTGAAACTAGGGAGTTACAATAATCTAATCTAGATGTAACAAATGCATGGATTAGTTTTTCAGCATCACCCTGGGCCAAGATATTCCTGATTTTAGAGATATTATGGAGGTGGAAGAATGCTGATGATTAAAATATTGCATACATAACGTACACATACTGTACATTCTCTCAATATGAGTGCACTCATGCAGAACCGAATTTGGCCCTTTTAAAGAAAAGTATACAAAGTTTTAAAAAAAACTATAGAGAGTTTATAACTGCTAACATAACACTGTTAATGAACTTCTAATGTAACACTGTAAAAATGAGTTTTGATCAGATTCTGTTGGTATATAAAACTTTGTATTGGACGACAATACATTAGATTGTGTTTGAAAGTTGAACATAAAACATGTCTAAGCGTGTCTAAAAAGTGGAAGTGTGCCTGTTTAAAGTGGCAAAAGGTTGACGCTGTTGCAGAATCGCCTTTTTCTGTTCCTCAAGATATTCAGTGTGTTAAAGATGTGCTCTCTCAGAGTTTTTTGTTTCATTCTGATTAAAAACCTCACTAACTTTTAAATAAACTTTTTAATTTGCTGCCAAGCAGATGTGACATCCTGCAAGGATGCAGCTCTTCAAGTCAGTAGCCAAGAGTTAAAATGTGGGGTTTTTTTTTATTTTTTTAAATAATTATATTTAAGATGGAATCGCGTATTAAGTAAAAGAACGGTTGCAGTGGTTGATTTAACAAAAAAGATCAATTTAAGATTAAAATGATGATATTAAGACATTTGTGATGTAAGGATTCTAGGTATTCTGAGCTCTGATGATAAATGTGAAGTAAGTAAAGTACTTTTCTGTCTTCAACAAAAGATCAAAAGCATTAAGAGCATAGTTTTCTTCTACACATGCATGTAGTGAGTTAGAGAAGACGCTACAAAGCCCTATTCTACAGATTACACCCGAGAAAACACAATACGCGACCCACCCTGTGACTTTGTGGGCCCTAATGCAAAATCACAATTTGCACCCTATTAACCAGGTGATCTCTATTACTGTGATGGGTCAGTTTCTTGCTGATGTCAACAATGTACTTCTTTGTCTTGTTGATGACTTAGATAAGCTTGTTTTGGCTGTGTAACCTGCTCCATAGACCAGACCGTCAATGTTACCGATCAAGCCCATGATAGCTTTGTCACCTTCCTACTTGACGGAGGTTAATTGTCAGCCTTACGGCATTGTTGGGGGTCATCAGGAGCAGCTGGCCCTGAGAGGAGCCTGTGTTTAGATTGATGACAGAGCAATCGATCATCGCTATGTCCGAAAGAAGGTGTTGGTGCCAAGATATGCCTGTTATCTTATGGGTTTTTGAATGCAAAGTTCAAATAAATTATGTTTAAACATGAGTGTTGTTGTAAGTCAGATTGAGGACAGAATTGATCATATTCTCTGTGCAATGGTTGGGAGTATAATAGCTGAAAATCCCTGGTAATTAACTAGATTTATTAGGTATTATGTGTTTTTTGACCTCACGAATTTGAAATGATTAGTGCAGGGATTTCATCTATTTTACCAGTGTGCCGTAAGAAATCATTCGTGCTGCTTGAAACTGTCCAATCTTTGTTATTCTAGTTGATTTTGTGGCATTTATGTTGCTATAGAAAATTGTCTGTGTCTTGAACATGCGTAGACAGAGATATTAAGTACTCCTTCGTGTCAATAGATAGCAGTAGGTAGCACAAAAAGGCTTTGTTGTGGTAGTTTTTTTTTTAATGTAGGGTGTGCCATTTCTCGCAACTGCTTGAAAAACCACAGTAATAGTACATAGCTTATCAGACCAATGTGGCAAAGGCGAAAGTAAAATATCAACTTCCGTGGAATTAAATGTGCGTTTGAAACCCATTTTTACTTCTTATGCAGCTTCTAAATTGCCTCCCATTCTTGCTATTAAAGTTAACATTTACTGTAGTATGTAGGTGCTTTATTTTATATATTTTGTTACTCTGTAATGGTGTACCAATTTGGTCAGGGCTTTCTCAAAACAGACATTTTAATCTCAAGGGACTTCCTGGTTAAAATGATTTTATTCAAAGTAAATATAACTAATCGTTTAATTTGAGCTGTATTGTTATTGTTATTGTTATTGTTATTTAGCTTGATAATCCCTTTCAGTCTTTGCTTGATGAGAGTGGCATGAGGCTCTTTTTTAAGCAACCTGTGTTTTCTTTGGTGAATATTTCTAATTCCGAGTAAGGCAGATGGTTGACTAACAGCTTCCGCAGGTGTCTGATTTGTTAGTAATGACCGAAGCGTTCAGGAAAAAGTAGCGCAAAGGTTAACAATCATCCATCATACATGCACCCTTTGTAATTCATAGATACTAAGCATTCCATCACTGGCACCAGTTCAATGTAGAATTAGCATAGGAAATCATCACACAAGAATTTTACTTATGAGCCCATCTTAATCTTATTTGATTAAAAAAAACTTGATTCATTGGTTTAATAGCAGACCGTACTGCAAATAAACACAGGACATTATGTGTAATTTTGGGAGAACATTTGCCACCGTTACCAAATGTTTGGCATTTAATTAGCATACACCCTGGGTTTTTATGTACAGTTTTTTTTCAATACTTTACATGTTTTATGTACATTTTGTAAACATTTATTTCACAAATGTGTTACACATGTCTGTAACAGGGTTTACATGCAATATGTCAAAAACACAGCACATCCCATCATATTTCATAGCAATGTCTCTATATCACAAATTCCTCTTGTGTTATAGTTCTCTAATGTTATTTCACTATTACAAATACACCAAGTTCACATTCAGCATTAAAGGAAAGTTTCTGTAATGAATAGAGCAGCAGCTAACAATATTTTTCAACTCAAACTCTACATACACCCCCTGTAACACGTTAAATATTAGGTGTTATTTCCTCTAGGTTTTGAAATATGTAAACATGTATTTAAGTATTTTAGTTTTTTTTAAGTAGTTCTTCATTTAGTAAGTTGAATAAAACGAGGTGAACAGAAAACCGTTTTAGCATGGTGAAAAATAACGTTTTGGCTGACCCCAAGTGGATATTCAGGATTATTACAGCTATGATCTATTCTCTGTTCAATATATTTTTAATTCATTTTGTGTTAAACCAAAATTTTGAAGCAAGTTTTGCCTTTAGTACATTTTCTAAAACCTGTTTAATCCTTCATATAAAGAAACCCTGAGTATAATACAGCTAAGGCTGAGAGACACTGACTTATCTTTATGACGTACGTTGTGTGCAACAAGAATGCAGGACACAAAGTGTCTAGACACTTTCTTATGCAGGTTTTGTGTTATTACTCCGCAGAAATACAGACGGACTCAATGCTTCAGTGACATCCATTCACTTCAAATCACAGGAGTCGGTCACAATGGTTTTACTGATAACAGTCTGTCCCTGAGGGCCGTATAAGAAAGCTGATCCCTTCTGCCAAACACACCCTGCTTTGTTCATGGTCGCAGATTTCAGTCAGTATTTAAATGAGATGTTATGGTAAGGAATCCTGTCTTTCTATAGAAGTTATGCTCTTAGTTGAAAGTGTCTTTAAAAGGGCAAAAAATGTAAATTATACGTCAGTGAGTGTCCACAGAGAGGGACCCATGTGGACTGCCAACACATACAGAAATGTTTGTGGGATCCCTCAGTCCTATATTTTGCTGAAGAGAAGCGGTTGCGTTCCCAGGCTTCACCAGAGGGCTGGGCTTTAGTGGGACCATTGGGCTGTCAAATAAGGAAACAACAAGGAAAAAAGGGAGGGGAAAGTAAGACTGGGAAGGGCTTTTCTTCTGTCCTGCTTGCAATTTATAGGCCATCCACACACACACACACACACACACACACACACACAAAGGGCAAAAGACAAAGTCAGGATGTGACATCAGCTGTAGGAAGTGAAGCCAAACAGTTTTTTTCCTCTTTGTACAGTGTTGGCTTGGTGTTTGGTGCCATCTGGGTTTGTTTTTAACCAACAGAGAAGAAGATCCTCCAGCGGAGTTTTAGGGCTGAGCAGCTGGAGTTCAAGTTTACATAAAGACACGGGATTCCACTCTAAACTTTCCATAACTTTTCTCCACATTTCAGACACGACACTCCAAGATTTCAGCCAGGTACAGTGCAGAAAACCAATTTTATTGTGTAATCGTTGAGTATTTGATCTCTTTTTCATACTTCTCTTTTGTCCTGTTTCTTTCTTTTACCATAAATAGCAGCTTTATTGTGCGAGTTCTGTTTTTGTTTAGCAGATACAGCTTTCATTACGACAGGAATAGTCTGCGAGCCAATGGTACATGACATGATCAGACACGCATTAGTCTGGAGCTGTTGAGACTTGCACAGGTGGAGAGAACAAATAAATACCATAGTAGACAATCACCACCCAAATACCTAATTTTCCCAGTTAATCACATCCACCCACAGGGCCATAGGGTCTTGTGATCTTGTATTTAGTCATGTGTGTTCCCCTAAATCATTGACGGAAAGAATTCAAATATATGTGCTCTTCAACTGTACTGAGATACACGGTAAAAGCTATGACAACAAAAACATGCACTACGATTCACTAGAATAACAAAGAAAGGCGTATGATCTAATCTGTATGATGTCAATTTTAGGAAGTATGTTTAAATGTCACTAATACATGTATATTAGTACAATTCATCACAATTAAGCAGATATTTCTACTAGATTAAGTTTGAAAGGCTTTGGAGAGGAGACCTTAGAAAATGGAAAGAGTTCAAAATGTGACTCTGGACACAAATGCGGATGTAGTATCATGTTGCAACCACAGTCACTTGAATGTGACTGGAGTGACACATTGAAGGAGGCAACAAATACATGAAAACAACATTTTCAGTCAATTGATTAATCAAACAACTTTATTTATACCCAAAAAGACAACTCAGTAAATCGTTCTTATTAATGTGCATGCTTATTTAAATGTCAACTCGTGACCTTTCAATGAGATCATGCTCTCATTATATATTTTGGCTGCTAGTTAACAATGGCGATCAGTCATTTGTTGTGCTTTGGTTTGTTTCCTTTAAGTTTACTCATGCATTTAGTGTTTAGCTCTCTTTCTAAAGTTCTCGTTGAAACCCTGAGTATTGAAATCAATACGAACGAGGTCTGTTTCATTTTTACAAGTCTTTAGTCTGAGTCTCTGCATGCCATTCATTTTCTAAATCGGGCCTGACTCTATTGGGACTGACATTTGCTACAGCTGCCAAAGACTGTATCCATTTATATTGACGGGTTCTACTGAAAACACAGTAACGTGGTCATCAACATCCCAAAAAGCCATGAACTCAATAAACGAAGCATCGTTTTGATTCGTGTTCAGTTGGAGAACGTCATTTTTTTATTTATAGTAGTTTCAGAAACCTAATTGAAGCATAGCACAAATGCCAAAAATGAGTGCGTTCATGGTTTTTGGTGATTTCTTTGCTAAATCTTTTATTTCTGATTTCTAAACGATTTTCACTTCTGCTAAAACAAAGGTGATTCCCGAAGAGGAATAACATTGACTTTTTCTACTGTTCTCTTTGACAGACATCAAGCTATCAGAAAACACAAAGTCAAAGTAATCTTTACAGCCCAGAGGCTGATCCCCTGTGACCTGATTTCACTGCTGAAGTCAGCCTGGTGTGCCGAGGAAGGTCACACTTTATCAAGTCAAGCCCAATCATTCTTCTGGAGTGAACGCTCTTTCCTTATCTCAGTGGGAAAACATCTATGTCAATGGCATTGTGTCTTGGACAAGTGTTCAGCAAGGACAAAACTTTTAGGCCAAGGAAGCGCTTTGAGCCTGGCACACAGAGATTTGAACTCTACAAAAAGGCCCAGGCATCACTCAAGTCTGGCCTGGACCTGAGGAAAGTGGTTCAGCTGCCAGAGGGGGAGAACCTCAATGACTGGATCGCTGTGCATGTGGTGGACTTCTTTAACAGGATCAATCTGATCTATGGCACAATGAGCGAGTTCTGCACCGAGCAAACCTGTCCCATCATGTCTGGAGGACTGAGGTACGAGTACAGATGGCAAGATGGCGACGACTACAAGAGACCGACCAAGCTGCCTGCTCTGAAGTACATGAATCTGCTGATGGACTGGATCGAGTCGCTCATCAATAACGAGGACATCTTTCCCACCAGAGTAGGTGTGTGTGTGGGGAGTCCATAAATGAAGCTGTCAAGCTTTTATTGACCGTGTAAGGACAAAGTAATACATTACCGATGCCTGACTGCAGTGATGTTGTGTTGATGCTTTTATGTGAGACTGGAGTGCAGCTCTGCTCTATTCATTATTTCCTGCAAAACGTAAGGTTCAGTCAGAGGTGAATCACGACATCAGGTTGACATTGCTAGACACCTGTGGTGTTGTTTCATCTAAACACTACATTTGACAATCAATATTTATCAGAAGTGATGCTCAGTATTGATTAAGAGTCATTGATTCTCCCTTGAGTTTTACCAGCCTTTCTTCCAGATATAATAATATTCTCAGGATTGCTCTCTCTATTTTCTATTCCCTGAGACATTTATGTCATTTTAAAAGAATGTGTCTTTATACCATTTCTCTATTGCATTTGGACTTTCTGTAATTAATGACTAATGGAAACTTTGATTATAATTCCAGAAATTAATCAAGCAATTCAAAACATTGAAATGTTATACATTCAATTTAAAATAATTCATTAATACATTAAAATCATGCATTATTTTGATTGAAATTATTCCATTTGTTTGGTTATACTTGGAAGACTAAGTTTTAGTAATATATTTACTGCTTTATTTTTATGGTGAATTTAAATATCTCTGCTTTAAATAGCATGGGTCTATCTCTCAAACAGTAATGCTGTAGTTGAGATATTCATTAATTAGATCACTTCTAAACACTGAATTTCAAATCTGATCTTATTTTCTCCCCCTTCTGACTCCAGGCGTACCATTCCCTAAGAACTTCCAGCGATTGTGCAAGAAGATCCTGAGCCGCCTTTTTAGGGTGTTTGTGCATGTTTATATCCATCACTTCGATAGCGTCTGCAGCATGGGGGCTGAAGCACACATCAACACCTGCTACAAGCACTACTATTACTTCATCTCTGAGTTCCATCTCATCGATCGCTCAGAGCTGGAGCCTTTGGTGAGATCACACTGCAACAATGTGGGCACGCATGGAATAAAAAGGGATAAGATAAGATTAGATAAGATAAGATAAGATAAAATAAGATAATCCTTTATTCATCTCGCAGTGGAGAAATTTACAGTGTTACAGCAGCAAAGCAGGATGACAGAAGGAACTCACTCAGTGCAAAATTAGATTAGATAAAAATATGAAAGTTAAAAAAAGAGCCAGTAACATGTAAGTCTGTATACACTGTATGAACACTATCATGCACACAGTGCAAATAAGGGTGGACATGTTATTGCACAGTGGTCCCATAATTCTTATTGCAATGCAAATCAAAATAATAATAAAAAGTAAAAATACAAAAAAGATCAGGTTTTTTATGACATTATTATTGCACAAGAGTTAGGGGTGGATTGTTCGGTTTGTGGGTGTGTTTTTGCAATCTGCTGGGAGCAGGCATGTGATGGGATGGAGGGGTTGTCTGCTTTCTTCTAACAGCTGCCAGTCATGTTATGTCACCGTCTGTCTCATTGTGTGTTCTAGTTGACAGTGTATTGTTTTTTAAGGATATTTGATTAACGCACATATAATCAGAATCAGAATCAACTTTATTGGCCATGTAATGTATGTTATACACACGAGGAATTTGACTTGGTGAACCGTGCTCTTTCTTACAATGTATGCATTAAATAATAACAATCAACTAGAAAAAATATAAACATAAATATAAACAGTAGTTAAAGACTAATATGTGCAAAACTAAATGAAATAATATAACAAGATAATAATAGTTAGTGATGAGTTTAAACATTTAAATTAAATAGTATATGTTTATGTACATGATCATTCAAGTGACAGTTTGTTCCAGGAAATGCAGGCAAAACACATTTTCAACCTCACTTCTTTGAGGATACAACACGAGATCTCACATAAATGATAACTAATATTACACAAGGGCTTGAATTGATGTTTATTTGTTCAGTGTATCATAATCTTCCATTGTAAAATAAACTACTTCAGTGATTTGCTTCAATTGCAGGCTATTTTATATTTCAAGCAACCCAAAGGAGTGAATCTGCTAATTTTCATGCAGTCAAGTAATACCATTTACTGTTTTCTAACAAAGACTTCTCTGGCAGATGGTAAATGGTGCCCAGATTGCAAATAAAAGGCTTCAGCTATAATCATTATGAAGCATTAGCTATCTAATGTCTCATAAAGTACAACAGTAGGGAGACATATTACACTCGTATTACAATGTGGAGAAGATTGAGTGTGTAAATAGATCCACTTTTTTTTAATCCAACTTTCCAAGGTTGTTCTTCAGCTTAGTGAGAGTCTTTCACAAAGCTGAAAAAGAGCAAAAGTCACAAACAATCCTGCATTGAGGAGATTCATGCAGGAAAAATACCATTTGTTAACATTAGGGTTTTAAATTTTTGTTTCAAAAACTTAAACCAAAACGTATCCCTATTTATTATTCTCTAAAATGTGATGGAAATTATCCATATCTTATTAAATTGTTGTGAATCTGAGCTCTTTTTTGTAGTTAATTATTAATAGGTGTTCCCTAATATAAAGATACAGTAACACTATATATTAGGGAACACCTATTAACCATTAAATAGTTGCTTATTAGCATTAGTAACATATTGGCTCTTATTAGTCATTATTAAGTACTTATTAATGCCTTAGTCTTGCAGTCCAAACAGGGTTAGGGTTAGGGTTAGGATTAGCATTAACCCTAACTCTAACTCTAACCCTACCCCTAACCCGAGCATATTAATATCATAATTCATATCCAACAACTTCCTTATTTACTACTAATAATTCTGAAGTTATTGAGGGAAAACTCTTAGTTAATGGCTTACTAGTTGTATAATACGCCAATGCAGAATAAGGCATTAATATGTACTTAATAATGATTAATTAAGAGTAAATATGTTACTAATTTGCAATGCTAATAAGCAACTAATAGGTTAATAGGTGTTCCCTAATATAAAGTGTTACCAAGAATTCAGAGGCAATCAGATGTTTTTCTTGCAAATTGATCAGTTTATGCAAAGTTATATAAAACAATAACACTTTAAAATTCAGCCAAATCAGGCTTTTTAGGCCACAACAATCATAGAAATTGAATGTGAAATCCTGGAGGGACTGGGAACAGTAGGTAAGGAGATGACGTTTTTCACTCTGTGTGTCAACACCGGATAAAAAAACAAACAAAAAGGCTTATTCTCGCAGTTATTGATTCACACCGAATAAAACCGATGTGGTTATTTGTCTTCTTTTTTCTTTTACTACAGAGAGAGATGACAGAGAAGATTTGCAACTGAGCAGAAGTCCATTCAGTCAGGAGTTTACGAGATGAATTATGAGCCCTGAAAAAAACAACACCAATTCCACTTGTCCAAGAAAAAGAACAATTTCTGAGTTTACCTGTTGACACATTTCTTTTGATGTGGACCTGGTTCTTTCTGTTTTCATTCATTTTCTTTGCGATACTGTGATTTTTTTCTTTTTTTTTTTGTTCTTGCTGGATTTTTATTTTGTATTTTCTTACTGTTTTGTGTCTTCTTTTTGTACTGTGCATTTGTTGAACTTTTGTAAACATTTTCGTTTTCATATAATGATTGTAAAAGTACATTTTGTGTATGTGTTATTCTACTTTATTCTTGCCATCAAATAATCGGAAATTATGTCATTAAGAAAGGTCAAGAAAGTGATCCTTTCTTTTTCTAACAGAAAGGTGTCAGAATATAAGCTCAATATCACATACTGTAGTTGTTCATGTACGTGATTTTATTGCAACACATTACACCCAAATGTATAATGTGAAGAAAGCAGCTTAGTCTGATCAATCACATGCATGGTTGACTGTGTGTTTGCATTGCTATACTGGGAAAAACATTGCCACAGATTGCATTTGGAGAAAAAGGCAAGTTGATGCATGGTAGTGACATACATGAGGAACGTTTCTATGTGTAAAACGTATAGGTCCGTCCTGCAACTGTATCTGTTTGGATGGTACTTTGACATCATACAAATAAGCACTGCATCTGCACACCATGTGCAAGGAAACAGTAATTCATAATTTAAAAATATCTCTTTCAGTTGAAAAGTGTGCACATAGCAAAATTTCATAGATCGTTCATTAATTTTTTTTTTTATTTGCCAAGTACAGTTTAAAAACAGTTCAAGGAATTTCATTTGGCGGTTGGTTGCGAACAACAAAAAGAACAAAAAACAAACCGGAAACAAAATAAATATTTACATACATACAAGTGCTGCAGGTAATAAGGGATTAAAACTGTGGTTTCTGAATAACCAGTTACGACATAAGTGAAGTAAACATTTTTACTTCTCTAATTTATTTAATAAAATGATAGAATCACATCAATATAGAGGTTTTTTGGCAGGTGATGATACAAATAGAAAGATAATATTTTTTATTCTCCTAAATGGGGGCCATTTTTTATTTTTTTATTTGTTTTTTTATTTATTTCAAAGTAACTCTTAAAAAAATGCTCAAATCGAATGAAATTATGAACCTTGTAAGAAAATAAGTTAATCATTAACAATCAATAATAACAACTGAGGTCATGGAGGTCCACACACACGCACACAGAGGGACATACATCATGTTTTGATTGGTGGTCCTGTAGTTATGATTGTCTTTGGATATTAATTATTTCTGACTTCTACAGTCAACAACTAAAACACAGTTTTCATTTCCATGCAGTATTAGCTGTCAGAGCACACTGGTTATAATGGAATGAGGTCATAGCATAATTATCATCATCGTCATCCTCAAGAATCTCAGTACGTCAATTGAGGCGTGGCTGCGTAGTGACGCTACGTTGGAAGCTTTTGCTTTGACCAATGAAAAGACAGGGTATGCAATGAGGGGGCGGGCCATCCTCTCTGTTTATGTGGTTTCCCGCCTGTACGTCAGCGCTCTGAGAACGATGGACGTAAGCTAGCGATGATCGCAGATATCAGCTGTTACAGGCTTTGACTGAAGGAAGGAGGAAGATTTGACACCCAGGTTAGACACATTTATGTATTAATGACATATTAGACATTTCAATACAACCGTGTAAACTGGCAGCTTCTTGTTATATAAGCTTTTTGAGGCTTGTTGTCACCCTGTTCGTAGTTAGCCAGCTGTGGCTAACAATAGTAACCAGTCATCTTTTTAAATACCTACTACTGCAGTCCCAATGAACGTTAATTATCATCCTCATTATGTTTTAACTTTCAATTATCACCCATAACAAGCTTTGTTTCTGAGTTAGAATTCACACAATATCAAATATTATGTTTACCTTCTCCTTTTATTCGTTTTATTTTGAAGGATCCTGCCGCTTCAAATAAGTGTTATATTTTGAATGAATGAAAATCAATAGAGTTCCAAATAATATAATACATAATGGTAAATTAAGCTATTTTCTTTCTTTGGTAGGCTTTTGCATTATTCAATATTCATGTGAGTCATCAGTGCTTGATATTTGATGGTAATGAATGGAATGTGATGATCCCCAATGAAATATATTGTCATGTTCTTAAAATAATCAAGTTAATGTGAAAACAAAATTGTTTACATGTGTGTGGGATGGCTCTATATACAAACCACATCATTATTAAAAACACACCATTGGTATGTTTGTTACCTCATTTCAAGTCAAAACTTGTAAATGTCACCTCAAATCAAGAAAGTAAAGTCTTAATGTAACTTAAACAAGATTCTGCACTTACCTGATCTGAACAAGTCCAGTGTATTTTTTAGGTTGGATTTCAAAATACAATTTTCATATTGACTTATCCATGGGTGTGAGGGTGTGTTAAAAAAAAAAAAAAAAAAAAAAAAAAAAAAAAAAACGTGACAATGAAACAAGTTTATCTAAACCATGCATGTGCAAAAATACATATTAATTTTAGCCACTGATATTCTCTACAGTAGGTCAGCGTTTTAAAGCAGCAGCAGATGAAGAGAAATAGATGATTGTGTTATCAATACTGTTAAAATCAGAAATGATTTATATACAGCTGGTTTTCTTTCTATAAAGATTCCCACTCATGTATAACTATGAGCAAATTAGCTTTGTGATTTCTCATTGACATTCATTATACTGCTGTCTTTCATTGACTGTCAGGGAATTAAATTAAATTTAGTAAGATCCTTTTAACTGCTTTGCTGGAGATATTTTGGTTTTCTGTTTTTAATCGTTAATGCATGTACCACACTGTCAACTACTTTCTGTTCTTGTGATCTTTACTCCATAAGGATATTAAATTGTGTTTTTATTAGGGGTGTCCCGATCCAATATTGATATCAGATATCAGTCCGATATCAGCCAGAAAACGAATATCAGATTTTATCGGACTGCATCTAAAATCTCCAATATATATTACATTATATTTATTCAATTATAGAATACTGTAGATATTATGTTGAGGGTTAAAATGTATGTAAACATATGGTTAATAATAAATGGGTCAGTTTTTCTCAGACCTACTGTTGTACTGTACTATTGTTCTCTGTTTGAATAACATCACTTGATCAAGCCTTTTCTAACATTCCACACTACAAAATAAATAAATAAAAGTATGTATGATTCGTACTGATATCGCATTGCATCGATACTGGTATCGGTCAATACTCAAGGCCGGAATCGGTAGTGTATCGGAAGTTGTATTGGGACATCCCTAGTTTTTAGACTCTGGGTTTTTGTTGTTTGTAATATCCTTGTATGCCTAACATTGGCTTGTGCAAACTTTTTATCTCCATTGTATGTTTTTGTATTTTGTTCTTGACTAAGTGTATTTGTAATGTGCTCTAAGTTTGCAGATATGGTGAGGAACAGCGTGATGATGGAGTTTCCAGCCCTCCAGCACTCTATTCAGGTTTGTCGATTGCACGTTTTCGGTGGATTTCACAACCTCACTTCCGAAAAACACAGAAGATAAGATTAGGCTGCCTGAAAGTAGTTCAAGGTTATTTAGATTACTGGGATGGAAGTTTCGTCACAAGCGGTGAGTCATACTCTGACAGGTTAGGTGAATGTTTCTGGTTCTGTCCAGGGTGTGATGAGGCCTGTCCTCATGTTTCCTCTATTCTAATCCAGCCTCTGTGTTGGCAGTCTGCCACAGAGGAAGATAATCACTCAGGTTGTAGTGATAATACCAGGCCTAAACTGTTCCTTTTTTAAAAAAAATGTGTGGCATGATTGTGTTAACAGTGGAAAAGTTGTTTATACGGTAGCACTAATTTATTTTTTTTGGTAATATTTACTAATCCAACAATTTATAGGAGAGATGAGTATCGTTTCCCGTGCTGTGTTGCATAATCTGATCTTTGTGGCTACTCTCGTACTTTCCCGGCCCCTCTGCTGCTGTCACGCGGCCTCCTTCTCTTTTCTGCTACAGGGTAACTCCCTGGCTGTGGGCCAAATAGGGCAAAACTATGACGGCGCTCAGGATAATGAGATGGCCACAAAGGAAGCACATCACCTTATCCAAAGCCCTCCAGGTAGCTACTGTGCTAATCTGTTTACACTGAAACATTTTCAACTGGTTGGATATGAGAGTCTTGAATTTGGGATATTTGTTTTTTGTAAATTGAGCAGAAATTGAAAAGAGCCAGCCAGTGAACATCCCAGATGCGGTGAAAAAAAAAAAGAAGAAAAGAACCAGAGCCACAGATTTGTGTGCAGGCACTTTTACTGGTAATGAGAGTGATATCAAGTTCTCCAATGCTCAAATGCACCATTAGAATACCTAAAAAATAACTTCAAATAATGAATCTAAATTCATTTTTTTTTAGGTCTTTATAATCTCACAGATGAGGTTCTAGGTCAGGGGGCATATGCTAAAGTTCAGGGATGCATCAGCCTGCAGAATGGACAGGAGTTTGCTGTAAAGGTTTGTTAAATCCTTCGATTCTCCATTTTATGTGGAATTGGACACTTTTAAAATTAGGCCAAGGTCCAAGTGTTATGTTTTGATGCTAACAACTAATTGAAGTTTTATTTTTAATTTTTTGTTTTTCACAGATCATAGAAAAAAGTGCTGGGCACAGCCGCAGCAGAGTTTTTCGCGAGGTAGAAACTCTCTACCAATGTCAAGGGAACAAGTGAGTGCAATTAATTCTTCACTAAATATTCACACAATAGAAAAGCCCTGAACATCTATTGAACTGTTGTTTAGGAATATCCTGGAGCTGATTCAGTTTTTTGAAGATGAATCCTGTTTTTATCTGGTGTTTGAAAAGTTGCGTGGAGGTAAGTAGCAATGTTTGAATAAAATGCAGTTGCACCATCTGCCTGCATACACCTATTATAAACACAACACATACTGTATTTTCTCCCCGTAGGCTCGATTCTCACTCATATCCAGAACAGAAAGCACTTTGATGAACTGGAAGCCAGTAAGGTGGTCAGGGACATTGCCCAAGCTCTTGACTTCCTGCACACCAAAGGTAGGTAAATCCACGCTGAAACGTGTTCAGAGGTTTGCTGTGGATTTTTTACAAGTGAAAGTCGCCTCTTCTGCAGGTATTGCTCACAGAGACCTGAAACTGGAGAACGTACTGTGTGAATCCACTGACAGTGTAAGTGGACTTTAAAGCATTCTTTAAAACACTGACTTCCCTGATGGTTGTTTTTTCATGACACGTTTTCTCTTGTTTTATTCAGGTATCACCAGTGAAAATCTGCGACTTTGACCTTGGTAGTGGAGTAAAGCTCAGCAGCGCCTGTACCCCCATCACAACACCAGAGCTCACCACACCAGTAATTACACTCCCTTTTTGACAATGGTTTTATTCTTGCAAAAATACTTAATAATACGTTAAGGTTACACTTGAGTGAGGGGGAAATACAAGGGTAAAGGGTTTAGGGAGGACTAGAGTGTGGTGTTGATATAATGTAATGCTGCTATTGTCTAGAGCAGTGCTTCTCGACCTTTTCAGCCCACGACCCGCAACATAAAGAAGCTAGAGACCAGAGATCCCCGCTGTGATTGAACACAGACATGAACATTGAAGAACAGTCATGTGGAGAAGGGCCATCTTTAAGGGGGAATAAAGGGGGAAAGATTTTGGGGCCCATCTATAAAGTCAGCAAAATGATGGTCTATTGTTCTATGAATCTGTGATAACCACATTTATTCATTTATCTGAATAATATCCACTGTTATCCAGGAAGTTCATTATTATTTGTGCCATAGTATATAGTCATCTTAAAGATGTAAATCATGGTTTTAATCACAAATAAAATGGGTTAACAGTGATCCAAAAAAAATGGTGGATAAGGTGGTGAAATTGGATTTTTAAAACTTGGTTAAATTGGTTAAAAGTTGCAAATAACAGTAGCCAAAAACGGACAGAAAAAGTGTTGAAAGGGTTCAAAGTGACAGTATTGGCTTTAAAGTGGCAGAAATGGAGGAATGGAAGGTTGGGGTAATGTAATTTAAAAAGTAAGAGCAGTTATTTTAAACTGGCAAACAATGTGGTTAAATTGGCAAAAAGTATAAAAGTAAAAGTAGGGGTGTCCCGAACCGATATCAGCCAGAAAACGAATATCAGATTTTATCGAACTGCATCTAAAATCTTCGATATAAGCTCTCCAATAAGTTTTTGTTGTTTTTGTCCCCGCCCTCAGTTGTTCCCACCATATAATGACAGTAAAAAATAACTGAAGTGAACTTGAATTGTTGACTCTTGTTCTCTGTTTGAGTACCATCACTTGATCAAGCATTTTCTAACATTCCACACTACAAAATAAGTAATAAGCGTATGCATGATTTGTGCTGAGATCGTATCGGATTGGTAACGGTCAATACCCAAGGCTGCAATATCGGTATCGTATCGGAAGTGAAAAAAGTAGTATCGGGACATCCCTTGTTAAAAGTGACAATAATGGGTCGACATACGTGACATTAGGTGGGAAAAGTGGTGGAAAGGGTTTATAAGTGCTGAAAATGTCTTGAAAGTGGAAAAAATATGGAGAGTAAATAAAGCCGAGTTCTGAAAGAAACTGGTTTTGGATCATTCTACATGTGTGCGCACAGATGATTCATGTATGGTTAGTAGGGAGTCTGTAAGGTTGTTTTCTGTTCTAGGGATATATGTCTATCTCATAAACATCACTAAACAGGTTAGAAAGAGAAATGTCAGGCTGACTCATCCTATTGTGTAATGTTTTAGTGCGGTTCAGCAGAGTACATGGCTCCAGAGGTAGTGGAGGTGTTTACAGACGAAGCATCCTTCTATGACAAGCGCTGTGACCTTTGGAGCCTCGGAGTCATCCTATACATCCTGCTAAGTGGCAGCCCTCCATTCACTGGACACTGTGGATCTGACTGTGGCTGGGACAGAGGAGAGACGTGCAGAACATGTCAGGTACGCTCATGCACACACACACTGTGGTCCATGGTTACAGATGTAATGTGTGTGGATGCATCACGCATGAATATAAAGTAGGGCTGGGACTTTAATGCGTTAATTGCGATGAATTAATTACAGAAAAATAACGCGCTAAAAAAAATTATCTCATTGCACAAGTTTCCTGGTATACCCATAATTCATCAGCTGCATCAGGAAAAGCATAAATATGACTTAGTTAAATTCAAGTTTGTGTTTTGTGAACAATGCAATCATAATATTGTTTATTCATATTGCACATTATGTTAGCACTCGGTGATGAAAATAATAAACACAATTTTGTTGTTTAAACTCATTTATTGTTTTCATTGATTCAGTCTTAAACCAAAATCTAATTAAATTGCAAAACGTTACTTCTTGTGTCAAATATTGTTGTGCGATTCATTTAGATTATTCAAAATTAATTCATTACAAAGTCCCTAATTAATTAGATATAAATATTTTTTAATCAAGTCCCACCACTAATATAAAGAGCTGTAGAAGTTAAGTGTATTTAAAAAAAAATAAATAAAAAATTGCATTATTTACTGCTCAGTGTTTTACTTTTATGTATAACAAAACTAATATTATCTTTCCTTATCTAATTTTGGCTCCATGTATTGCACGCGCTGCTGTTCTACTTTAGAATTCTTAACTTTTTATGTCTATTGTAAATTTAATTTGATGTAATGCATTTTTTTATGTCAAACAAGAATAACAGAAAAAGAAATTACATGAAAACAACGAAAAAAATAAGTATTTTTAAGTTCTGCACATCTTAATATTGAGCTTGAATTCTACTGCATAATATTCTTTATGACAAACTAAAGTTGCATGCTATATAAAGTCAAACAATTTAAGCATTATGACAATGTTTTCTTATTGCTACAAAATAGTGAAGAATTTGTTTAGTTTTTTTGTGAAGTGTTGAATCCTGTTAATAAATATTACTGTATAAGCTAGAGGGTAGGGCTGCACAATTTTGACAAAAATCCTAATTGCGATTTTTCTGACAGATATTGCGATTCGATTTACAATTTTTAAAAATATTTTATACATTTAAATACATATGCATTTTATTTTTTCCAAATTCCATTTTTTTCCCAGTCTGTGTTCTCCACATTCATTTAAAAAAATTCTGTTTTTTTAAAAAATATTAATCAATTTTTTCAGAAAATTGATTTTTAACTCATGTGAGGAAACAAAATAAATACTAATAAATAAAATAACCCATAATTAAACAAAAACATATGTCAAAAATATAATTTAAAATAATGAGTAGGATACAATTAAAAGGTAGATTTAAGTTGTACTGACATGGATCGTTCTGCTCCTTTTTTAATTATTCATGTTATATATGTATGAGAGCAGTTATTAATGTCACCCAGTTTCCACTCAGGGATCAATAGTTTACTGAATCTGAGCAGGTTTATTGATGAAGTTTTGATCAACTTCATTTAAATTAACCAAATTTAAATGACAAACAATAGAACAACTTCATCCACAGATCTTCTGTAGCTCTGATTTAGATGTTGTTTAAACTCTGAGCAGGTGAAGCTGATTAAAGCTGATCATGTTTTCACGGAGCGCTGCAGTGCTACATGAAAACAGCAGCGTCTGAGTTTACGTTATCGCATTAGTGAAAACCTTAATATCGTTGCGATTAAGGTTAATCGTTCAGCCTTAGTAGATGGTCTGTATTAACTAAGGTTCATTATTGAGAGCCCTATTCTCCAGTCGAGACTGAACCGCATCCAAAAACAGCCCCGATGCGCTGCTTTTTTTACTTACATGCATGGGAGAATTGAGCCCTTAATCTTCTAGCATTTGGTTTCTGAGTTTGTGTAGAAAAATGTAAAATTTCAGCTTCCTTCCATTTCCTCCCAGACTTTAAACCCTGTTGACTCATCAAATGTCCGTTGTTCATCAGAGTCACCTGTTTGAAAGCATCCAGCAGGGAAAATATGAGTTCCCAGACAAGGACTGGGCCCACATCACTGAGGGAGCCAAAGATCTAATATCCAAGCTGCTGGTTCGAGACTCCACTCTACGAATTAGTGCTGCTCAGGTGCTCAAGCACCCTTGGGTGCAGGGGGTAAGCATTAGGGCTTTTCACAAGAACAAACTTTTAGTTATTCTTGCATTCACTTATATTAACCTGGTAGAAGACATCCTTATTCATTCTTATACTGTTTTTTTCCTACCCAGAATGCACCAGAGAGGGGCCTTCCAACTCCTCGTGTTTTACAGAGGTTTGTTCTACATTTGTTAACTTACCTTTAAGCATCTGTGTTTTTATTAGGATGTATAATATGTTTTTAGTGACTGCAGAGGTTATTATTAATGTTTGGTCAGTTAACAATATAAGAATGTTGAAGACTACTTAATGGTTTTGTTTGGACACGACTAAGATCATTATCAGAGAGCACCAGGTTTGTCTTCTGATCTCACTCAAGCTGATCAGTGAGATCTTGTTTCTGCATTTTAATTTAATAATAGCGTTTTGATTACATGGTTAGTTTAAAGTGTATCTTAAAAAAATGGATGGAAGGAGGCACACAACAAACGATTTGATTCGAGTCCCGATTTTTTAAAAAAAATCAAAGATTAGGATGTAATGGTGCACTCCTTTAAATTTGAATACATGGAGATCATATTTTGGAGGGAAAAATAAAACGGATTAGTCAAAATATTCTTTTATTTAAATTGCCAAGAATTTTTTAAACTAATATGTTTTCTTCTTATACCCTTCATTTATCACCATGCAAAGTTGAACAAAAATATATTTTTATTTTATATGTTTTAAAAAAAAAAAAAGTATAAGAAGTTTTAAAATCATAAATACTGTGAAAAAATAGAGGTGATTTCCTTTTTTTTTTTTTTTTTTTTAAAGCGTAGCTTGGGATTTACATATTTGTCTGTGAGCGTGTGTTGATTTAGGTCAGGTTATATATATCTTATATCCCTAGTTATGGTCACAGTTTGGTCGTCATATGTCTTCTTCCTTCCCTTTAGAAACAGCAGCACCAAGGACCTGAGCCAGTTTGCAGCAGAAGCCATCGCCTTTAACCGCCAGCTGTCCCAGCACGACGAGGAGCAGCAGGAGAGCAGGGAAGCCACGGTTTGCTCCATGAGGCTTTCTCCTCCCTCTAACTCCAGACTGGCTCGCAGACGAGCTCAGTCCAACGCGCTGCGGGCGGAGGACTTTGCCCCCGCTTCAGATGACTAGACAACCTGAAGAACCAGCACAAGTTTCTTCATCTCCTCATCTGATCCCACACTGCTTCATTAGGTTCAGTTTTTAAAGGAGGCTTGTGAAGATATTTTATTTTTATTTATTTTTTTGTTTGTCTTCATCTTGGCCTTTTTTTTTTTTTTTTTTATGAATTCAAACAACAAAAGGGAGGCATTAGAAGCAGTGTACATTGTAGTACATTGCATATAAAATAGATTTTACATCCCACAGTTTCTTAAACTGTATAACTTGTGTTAGGAGCTTGGATTGGCTGTAAGCTGGTTACTTGTTTTTACTTAGTTTTTAGTTTGCTATTTTTTTAAAGTGTGTTTGTGTCGCTGTGTGTGGAGGATTGTGGGTTAAAAATGGCTGACTGTGAGAGAAGCCTGCTGTCCAGATGGGCTGTTTCTCCTTTAGGTGCTGTGAAGTCCTTCTAACCTACTTTTCTGAGAGTAATGGACCATGAATGTCCCTTTATTTTATTTTTTTATATTTAACTTAACAAGCGGCTAACTGTAGCACTTTAGTACTTTACTTAAGTTTCCCATTCAAATGAGCCAAAGACCTGAACGTGGCATCTTTTCAACAGGTTGTCTTATAGCTTTTACTGAAGTCCATCATTACCTCCAATGCATTTTTCACCTCGCACGTTTAATGACGCTCAAATTAAATGTAAATGACTTGAAATGAGAGACTGTCTGAGGTTATAAACACAGACTGTGGATTAAAGGGATTTGTGAACAGCTTTTGCACATGTAAGGTGAATGTGGCGACTGTGGGCTTGAAGGTATTTCTGTTCATACAGTGTTTGTGGTTTTTTGAATGAATGACGGACTAACTAAACCCATAATTTGTTACAAGTTGCAATTTTTTTTATTTTAACTTTTTTTTTTTTTTTTCTGTATGTGTGTTGAAAGGGAAAAAAAAACCTAATCTGTGTTTTAATGGGGACCCAGATCCATTTAATGTCCCCAGGCACATTAACCTAATAGGCTGCTGGCTTTAACAACATAACATCCTCACCTCCCCACCCCTTTCACATCACATCGTTGCCATGGACACCCCATTGCTATAGCAACGAAGGACCATCATCGGCTGGCAGAGGTCCATGGAGATTTGCTCAGTGAACACACACACACACACACACATTGAAAAACAAACACACTTGCATCATTCTGACATAATGAGTCATAAAATGATTTGGTCTCTTCACTCCTTCATCTGTGTGTAATGACTTCTAAAGTGAGTGAGAGCAACATGTCAAAGCTTCTTTATGAGGTCCTATGCATAAAGCCCACCTGTGTGTGTGTGTGTGAGACATGTTTTCATTAACGTGCTGTGTTCTAAATAATAAAAAATAAAAAAGCATTTTTCCCCCATATATATATAAGTATATATATAAATGTGTCTGTTTCACTCACTTTACTGTCAGTTCCCATTAGAAAATAACATCCTCTGGTGGGGAGGCTTTATTTCACTCAAGGTTCAGGGACAGACGGAGAGTGTGATTAACCTGCCCACTCACTCACTGACTAGAAGGGCAGCATCATCACAGCCTGCAACAGATGCTGTCACTGTGTGCTAGTGCAGATTTCTTTAGAGGCTTTTTTTTCTATTGAGGCTTTAATAAGTTATAATGGCACCTCAACACAACACAGTCTGCCAGTTCACATCACCCTGCTTCACACTTTTCCTCATAACAATACAGAGTGAATCATTATGTCTCCCTGTTTCCTCTGAACCCAAAGCACTCTCTGCACAGTCAGATGTGTGGCTTCTCAGTGCTCATGAAAAAACAAAACTAAGGCTTGATTTGATTGGACAGTTGGTGTGATTCCGCGCCACAGCGCCCCTAGTGGCGGGAAAGCTGCAGTGAGGCAGGAGCTCACTCAGATGTTCACCTGCTGGAGCATCACATCCACTCCAACTAAACAGCTTCTGTGCAACGGAGATAAGAGCTCTGCTTAAGGTGAGTTTACTCTCCACTAAATCACATCAGCACTGCTTTAATTTGCTTAGATTTGCTTTGCTTTGATTTGATTTGCTTTGATCCTGGTTTGGACTCACATTTTGTTCCAGGAAATCAAAGGCTGTCATTGCCTTGTACTAAACCTTTTATCAAGCAGTAATTAATACTGTTTTGTAATTCTTAATCATTTTCTGGCTTGGTAGTTATAGAGGGTATTTACCAAGGACAGCAATAATACATACTATGTATATAATGGTGTAAAATATATGAATACTTAATAAACATAATATGTTATGTCATTATTAATTTAAATATTGCCACACTAAATTTAATTGAAGAAATTAGTGCGTAGATATAAAATAGTATATTATAAATATTATGCACATGTCATATACATTCATGTGTATGATGTGCATGTATAAACTGTATATATAAAACTTGTGTAGAATATATGTTGAATGTGTATTGTAAAAATAGTAATAATAGTTTAAAATAAAAGTTGTGTGTGATATCATCTAGAACAGTGGTTCTCAAACATTTTTGGCTCAAGTACCCCCTTTCTCTGTATTTCTGAAACCAAGTACCCCCCGTGTCCGACTACAACATTTTGCTCAGAATATTATGAAAAAACCACTATAGAGCATAATGATGGAATGAATCAATGATAACACACATTTTAAATAATCTAACTTTGTAAATAAGTGGAATGAAACAGTATTTAGTGCCCCCTAAAGAGATTTATCTCTATAGTTTGAATCATTTCCCATTGTCTCCCACCAGCTGAGATAAAATCATAACTATTTAAACAATTATTAAAGTTCAGGTGATGATACCACAGACAACATTATTGCTAGCATAGCTGATCATTTTGAAGACTGTATATTACTTAGTTCTTAAATTCACATTCATCCTCACAATGTTAAGACATGTTGTGCATTTCTCTCTTCTGTTTCATGTGAACATTTTTACTCAGCAACAAATGCAAATTAAATTGTAGCGAAGTTCAATACTTTCATAAAATGAATACAAGTACAGATTTTTTTAAAAAAAAATACAGGTTCACACAAATGTACAGTAACACAAGTAAATGTAATTGGTTATTTTCAACCTCTGATGATACTGATCGATGAGTTAACTCTGTCACAGTGGGGGCCACAAACATGTGATTATATCTGATCTTAGGGCCACTGATGTTTTTTTCAGTCATTAAGTGTGGTTTTGTGTTCTTGTTGTAATTTTGTGTATTTTTCCTGTCATTTCCCACATTTTTGTTGTTGATTTGTGCATTTTTTGGGGTCATTTTCTGTATTTTTGTTGTTGTTTTCTGTATTTTTTTATCCTTTTAAGCACAAGTGTTAAAGGGATGAAATTGTAAATAGGTGTGTATATACTTGTTTATGTGTGGACAGATGAATGTATAATGGATCACATGAATTGTATAATTATATAGATATGTATCAATGAATTCTGTGTATATATATGTGTGTGTGTGTGTATTTATAGTGTAAATAGTTGTATATTATTAGAAGATTATATTATAATACTAGATATTACAAGGGGTAGGGTCATATAAGTACTGTATATACTTCCTCCTACTCCTTTTCGAACATGTATAGGCTTCATGAGCAGGATTTCTGTAACATTTGTTCTCTCTTTGCCTTGTTTGATTTATTTTCATTTTTTGAGACACACTGCTATTATGTTCATGTTCAAAATAAAATTGAATCAAATCAAATTTTGCATAATTTTGTTAACACTGTGTGGGTCTTTGGAGCTATTCTGCAACGTGTTGTGGTTCCGTGTGTTTTTGTTTAAGTGGTTGTTGTGTCTGTCTTTGTTGTCATTTCATGTTTCATGAGTCATTTTGTGTGTTTTTGGAATTGATTGTGTTTTTGTGTGCTTTGTTACATTTGTGTACTTTAAATGGTTCACTATAGGCTTAAGTCTTGGCTGAAAGAAAACCCAAATTGTACCCATTACTAATGTACTGTAAATAGCTGTGTGTGTATATGTGAATGTTGTATTGTGTATTTCACTGTAGTGTAGAAAGGCCTAAGCAGGGACAGGAGTTGTGAACTAGCATTAGCGATATGTGCATCACATCAGCTGCAAACCTTTGTATCTATGTTGAATTACATTGTCTCTGTCAAATAAATAAATACATAAATAAATAAATAATGTTGGGCTTCATCTTCCTTCCAACTTCTTGAATTATAATTTTTGGGGGTTCGCTTTGGGGGCCGCAACAAATTTGCCAATTGCCCATGTTTGTCACATGAACTATATACAGGAGTTTAAAAAAGGCTAAGTCTTTATCTGATGATTATGCTTTGTCTTTACCATCACTCTCCATCCAAAGAGCGATGAGCGCAGAGATTCGTCACTTTGCTGATCTGAAGCTTGCCAGACCTTCACGGATCTCTCCATGAGACATCATGGTTCTACAGGAACAGACCAGAGCAGCTGCTGCAAACACGGTTCCTAAGCAGCATCAGCAGAGCCTTCCCTCCCCAGCCCTGTGCTGTGCTTGTGGTCTGTGCATCATGCTCGCTGGCATCAACATCACCCTGGTGGGGGCTTTCGCCTTTGGCACCTTCATCCCCACTGACAACCCTCCCATTATCATCGGACCCATCCTTCTACTCGTAGCGTCGGTCTTCTTTACAGCGTGCTGTCTGGGCAGCAGGAGAGCTCCAGCTCACATGGCCATCCAGGCCAAAGGTCATGAGAAGTGGGGGCTAATGCACATGGGGACGGCAGTGTTTGAGATAGAGACGAGCGAACACACGCTGCAGGACACCACAGCGGTCCAGTTCAGTCCTGCCAGCTCTCCCAGCAGCTCCCATAAGTCCAACTCTAGCCGTAGAGATGCTGCTGGTGATGCTTCTACCCAGGATGCAGTGGGTCAGCCTCTGGAGTCGGCTTTAGCTGACCCCAGCATGACCTCTGAGATCAAAGAGAGCCCCTCCCTACAGATAAGGCCTGATCAGAGCACACTTACCACATAACATACTGGGATCCCTAACAGTATACTGGTAAAGCCATTAAAATAATACAAACTTTAGTGTAAACTTTCTTGTGATGCACAAACTGATTTAAAGGGATCATATCATGCTAAATCCACTTTTTTAGCCCTTAAATGCATTTTGTTGTATATTGAGAGTGCTTAGAAGTACAGAAAAAAATCAAATTAGTCTCTTCAGGTGCTCCGTAGATATCTTTATATTCTGTTTTGGTCATATTTTTCAATCTGTTTCAATTTTTCTATTCTCTATTACGTTTTTTGAACTATTACATCACAGTATTTGCAGCGGAACTGCCAAATTAGTACATCAACTCCAGGTCCAACACTTCGAGCAATCCGCCATTTTTATTTCTCGCTTTTATTTTGTAGTCCAAGCTCAAGGATGCCGAAGTTACGAGAGGATAAGTCAAAATGTTAGGTTGTTGGATGTAGTAACCCACACGCTTCATTACAACGTCTCCCAGCATCAGAACCTTTTCAAAGTGCCTGGTTGAGTTTTATTTTTTATGGAAATGTATTTTATGTAATTTATGGTCATTTTTGTGTGCGCGAAGCACTTCAAGGATGACTGCTTCAGCAACCTCTGCCAGTATAAAGAAGGATTTGCTGAAAGACTTTGTCTGATTGAGGGTTTAATTCCTTCTATCTTTGGAGACGATGAACAGAGCACTTCGGTAAGCTGTAAATAACGCTAAAAAGTGTGATAAGACGTCCCTGTCATTGTTTTGTTAGCATTAGCAGTTGCACCGTCTTCATATGTTAGCACTGTGTGCTCGTTTTAGATCCTTGATGATATGGCCTACGTGATTTAATTTAAGTCTAAAGTTTTCATTATTCATTTCATTTTGCCGTTTTTGTCTCTGAAAAGACTGTATTAAAGTGCATTTCATGACGTTAGCTTGGCGCTAGCGTTAGCTCGGTGCTTGTGTTAGCTCACTTGTTAGGGTTCTGCAGGTTCGTCATCTTCATTTTCATCTCGCTCCGCTGGGTCAGACTCTGGCTTCAACATATAAGGCTGGATGAACAAGTCTTCTGTTGTTGACATTTTGTAAATAACGTGTGAATAAACATTTTTCTGCGCCGCTAAATAATCGTATCTCTTCTATCAAACTACAAAAATGGCCGAGCAGGGTGGAGTTGAACCGAGTGTCACCTGAAGAGGGGGCGGGGTATGGAGTGTCTCATTTGCATTTAAAGAGACCGCACCAAAAAGAGTTGCTCTCAGAAGCACATCAGAAAAGGGGTAGAAAAGGGGCCTGTGGAGCTATAATAATGAGGAATTCAGACCCAAGCATTGCAGTTCAGCTTTATATAGACCACAGCTGTATGATTTATATGTAAAAAGGAAGGACTTAAATGCATGATATGTCTCCTTTAATGTATTTCTTTAAAATGACTGAAGTTATAACCTGTACTGAATTAAGTCATCAGCGTCCTTCATAACTTTCTGAATGTTGGTGCTTGTTTAGCATGTTTTTGGACATTCTTCTGAATTTGACACCCGGTAACACTTTACTTGAAGTTTTATACATAAAGACTGACATTAAGCAGTCATTATTATAACATGACACCTGTCATTAGCATGAATAAGGTGTCATGAAGGTTGTCATTAAGTGTCCATCATTAACCTAACCTAACCCTAATCTAACCTAACCTAACTCCACTAGATCCCTTCACCTAACCCAAAAAATGCCAACATAGCTCATGCTAATGGAAGATAATGACAGCATAATGTCAACCTTATGTATAAAACTTCATGTAAAGTGACACCGGACCCCCTATATCTAACCCTTCCCAGTTTGTGTAAACCATGTTGTATAAAAGGCTTAGTTCTGCTTGTCCTTGTATTAGTGTGGTTTGACATGTGCTCAGTGGAGGACGCACATGTCCATCCAAGCTTGTTAGAGTTGTAAAAGCTGTTTCTACATAAGCTTCAGCTAGTTTCCAGTAAAAGGACTATTATTACTTCTCTTTGTAGTGTTTCTATCTGCTGTGGCGAGTAATTATGTAATTTTCCATTAATGCTTGTTTCAGTCATGAATTGATGACATTTATATTCTTGTTTTGTGCTCATGACACTGTATTCTGTACAGTCTCTACAATGTATACGTGACACGTACAATACATGAATAAAAAGGTGATAATTTACATGTATGCTAATAAGAAACAGAAAAGATTTGCACATAAACAGAGTACAAAAGGTGATTATTTTTTTTATGTTCTGCCAGACTCAATGATTCTTTACAACATGTGTGTCAAACTCAAGGCCCGAGGGCCAAATCCGGTCCAGTTCACACCATTCAATTTGACCCTCCGGAGAAAAAAAATGACAGATAAATGATATTATTTACCTTAAATAATAGAAATTGTTCACAAATCTAGAAAATTTAAAGTGAAGATCGTGTTAGGACTGATATCTATCACTTATTGCTTTTTATCGTCGGTTTCTTACATATTTAGTATTTTATGTACAACTGCAAATTAGGGCCCAATAATGTTGAAATTACTGGTTTTCCAGCATAAAATCTGTGGCCCTGCTGAGATCAAACTGCTCTGTATTTGGCCCCTGAACTAAAATGAGTTTGACTCTCTTGCTTTACAAGGTAAAATAAACTAGTAAGTGTGTTTGTGATGTAGTGTATTAAACCCTGAGTTAATAATAAGTTATTTATCCCTCCACTTGCTCAACAAGCACACACAGAGCATAAAAAGCTCAACTTTAACTCCATTGTCCGAGGTCTGCAGCATTTTTTTTAAATAAACAGAATG
Organism: Gouania willdenowi; assembly: GCF_900634775.1. NCBI lineage: Eukaryota > Metazoa > Chordata > Actinopteri > Blenniiformes > Gobiesocidae > Gouania > Gouania willdenowi. The sequence goes on along the minus strand of NC_041047.1, from coordinate 21,701,165 downwards.
CTGGAAAAGCTAATTAACAGGGTGTTAATTATTAAAATCAAATTTGGACAGTATAGAGCACAAGTTTGCAGTTCATCTGTGAATTGTCCATAGTTTTCACTACTGACCTGTCTTTTATACCTCAGTGGTTCTCAAACTGTTTTGCCTTAAGTACCCCCTTTCTCTTATTTCTGAATCCAAGCACCCCCTTTGTCCCACTACAATATTTTGCTTAGAAAACTATTTGAAACAACTATAGAACATAATGATGGGATGAACAAGTGATAATACACTTTTTAAAGAATCTCATTTTGTCAATAAGTGGATAGAAACCATATTTAGTGCAGTGGTTCCCAACGTTTTTTGGATCGTGACCCCAATTTTGATATCAAGAATTTCTGGTGACCCCAAAGATATTTTTTTCTACAAATAGATTTT